>NW_027125670.1:300000-473484 GCF_024489055.1 Chanodichthys erythropterus
GACCTGTTGCCATGGCAACAATATTTCAAATATCAAAAATCCTGTCATAGGTCTACATCTGCTGTGTATTGACATTACACTGATGAAGTTTGAAGCAAATCAGGTAAAAATAAGAGGGTGATCTCAAAACATTTCAAAAAGTGATACACTTCCTGCTGCCAGTTGGTGGCGCTATAACTTTGACTCACAATAGTCACATCCATGTGATCAGACTCCTATAACGAACACACTCGTGAAGTTTCATAAAGATCAATATATGTATTAAGACGTTATAACACATTTCCTGTTTCCTTTTTCTCGCCATAAATTCGTTGCCTCGCCACGGCCAAACCGTTCGAGATATCAAAAATCCCCTGGCAATTTTTAATCATCAGTGTCTTGACTTCATGCTGACCGAGTTTGGTGGCGATCGGATTAATCGTCTAGGAGGAGTATATCAAATTCCAGAGCATGCGTTTTTCAAACAACCCTTAATAGCTGACTTCCTGTTGGCGTGGCGATTAACTTAGAGCGCGAAAGTTGTTCGGCCCGATGAGGTCTATATGTGTACCGAGTTTCATACTAATACGTGCAAGCATGTTTAATATATGGACCAAATTTTCAGACTTTTTTCAAGGGGGCGCTGTCGAGCCCCCCTGCCACGCCCGGGTACCAGCCTCTCCGGCGTCCTAATGGCCGCGGATTCCAATGTGTGTGCCAATTTTCAAGAGTTTTTGAGCATGTTAAGGCCCCCAAAAAGCCCCGGAAGACGGAAAAAAAAAAAAAAAAAAAAAAATAATAATAATAATCCTTAGAAGAACAAGAGGGCCCTGCGCGAATTTTCGCTTGGGCCCTAATAACGAGCAGCGATGGCGGGCCCAAGCCCGGTGGCACCGCCACCCCGGTGGCTTCAGGGCAACTGTGCACAGCGGGCAATAGGCACTTAAAACGGTTAAACATCAAAGGACTATGTCAAATTCACTCCACATTTACTGCACTACAAGGTGCCGTTATAGAGCCCCTCCTCCCTGCCCATTTTCAAAGGATTACATGTGCCAAGTTTTAACATTATTCTGATGAATTTTGAAGCAAATCAGGTAAAAATAAGAGGGTGATCTCAATGTATGCTGAAAGTGACACATTTTCTGCTTCCAGTTGGTGGCGCTATGACTTTGAATCACAATAGTCAAATCCATGTGATCAGCCTTGTACAACGAAGACTAAGCCAAAGTTTCATCAAAATCAATTAATGTATGCAGAAGTTATAACACTTTGTTTCCCTTTTCTTGCCATAAATTCGTTGCCTCGCCACGGCCAAACCGTTTGAGATATCCAAAATCCGTTTGCAATTAAACAACTTCAATGTGTTAGCAACAAGTTAAAAAAAGCTTGGTGTAAATTGGATAAACCCTGTAGGAGTAGTAGTATAAAATTCATAGCCTGTTTTTTCAAAAAATTAACATTCAAACCAAAATAGCTGACTTCCTGTTGGTCGGAGCTAATGAATGTAAATTAGAAAATTGTCCGGCTTGATGAGAACAATATGTGTACCGAGTTTGGTGACTGTAGGAAAAACTAACCCCCCCACTTTTGTCAAAAGGTGGCGCTACTGAGCCCCTCCACCACGCCCATTTCTATGGCTTTGTCCATGTCTACTGGTTGACAATATTGATGTGTGTGTCGAGTTTCATGCAATTTGAAGCATGTTAAGAGCCTCAAAAACACTCAAGAATATTATTACAGTTTGACCTGTTGCCATGGCAACAATATTTCAAATATCAAAAATCCTGTCATAGGTCTACATCTGCTGTGTATTGACATTACACTGATGAAGTTTGAAGCAAATCAGGTAAAAATAAGAGGGTGATCTCAAAGCATTTTAAAAGTGATACACTTCTTGCTGCCATTTGGTGGCGCTATAACTTTGACTCACAATAGTTACATCCATGTGATCAGACTACTACAACCAACACACTCCTGAAGTTTCATAAACATCAATCAATGTATGCAGAAGTTATAACACATTTCCTGTTTCCCTTTTCTCGCCATAAATTCGTTGCCTCGCCACGGCCAAACCGTTTGAGATATCCAAAATCCGTTTGCAATTAAACAACTTCAATGTGTTCGCAACAAGTTAAAAAAAGCTTGGTGTAAATTGGATAAACCCTGTAGGAGTAGTAGTATAAAATTCATAGCCTGTTTTTTCAAAAAATTAACATTCAAACCAAAATAGCTGACTTCCTGTTGGTCGGAGCTAATGAATGTAAATTAGAAAATTGTCCGGCTTGATGAGAATAATATGTGTACCGAGTTTGGTGACTGTAGGAAAAACTAACCCCCCCACTTTTGTCAAAAGGTGGCGCTACTGAGCCCCTCCACCACGCCCATTTCTATGGCTTTGTCCATGTCTACTGGTTGACAATATTGATGTGTGTGTCGAGTTTCATGCAATTTGAAGCATGTTAAGAGCCTCAAAAACACTCAAGAATATTATTACAGTTTGACCTGTTGCCATGGCAACAATATTTCAAATATCAAAAATCCTGTCATAGGTCTACATCTGCTGTGTATTGACATTACACTGATGAAGTTTGAAGCAAATCAGGTAAAAATAAGAGGGTGATCTCAAAACATTTCAAAAAGTGATACACTTCCTGCTGCCAGTTGGTGGCGCTATAACTTTGACTCACAATAGTCACATCCATGTGATCAGACTCCTATAACGAACACACTCGTGAAGTTTCATAAAGATCAATATATGTATTAAGACGTTATAACACATTTCCTGTTTCCTTTTTCTCGCCATAAATTCGTTGCCTCGCCACGGCCAAACCGTTCGAGATATCAAAAATCCCCTGGCAATTTTTAATCATCAGTGTCTTGACTTCATGCTGACCGAGTTTGGTGGCGATCGGATTAATCGTCTAGGAGGAGTATATCAAATTCCAGAGCATGCGTTTTTCAAACAACCCTTAATAGCTGACTTCCTGTTGGCGTGGCGATTAACTTAGAGCGCGAAAGTTGTTCGGCCCGATGAGGTCTATATGTGTACCGAGTTTCATACTAATACGTGCAAGCATGTTTAATATATGGACCAAATTTTCAGACTTTTTTCAAGGGGGCGCTGTCGAGCCCCCCTGCCACGCCCGGGTACCAGCCTCTCCGGCGTCCTAATGGCCGCGGATTCCAATGTGTGTGCCAATTTTCAAGAGTTTTTGAGCATGTTAAGGCCCCCAAAAAGCCCCGGAAGACGGAAAAAAAAAAAAAAAAAAAAAAAAATAATAATAATCCTTAGAAGAACAAGAGGGCCCTGCGCGAATTTTCGCTTGGGCCCTAATAATAAATATAGCTGCGAGCAGCGATGGCGGGCCCAAGCCCGGTGGCACCGCCACCCCGGTGGCTTCAGGGCAACTGTGCACAGCGGGCAATAGGCACTTAAAACGGTTAAACATCAAAGGACTATGTCAAATTCACTCCACATTTACTGCACTACAAGGTGCCGCTATAGAGCCCCTCCTCCCTGCCCATTTTCAAAGGATTACATGTGCCAAGTTTTAACATTATTCTGATGAATTTTGAAGCAATTCAGGTAAAAATAAGAAGGTGATCTCAATGTATGCTGAAAGTGACACATTTTCTGCTTCCAGTTGGTGGCGCTATGACTTTGAATCACAATAGTCAAATCCATGTGATCAGCCTTGTACAACGAAGACTAAGCCAAAGTTTCATCAAAATCAATTAATGTATGCAGAAGTTATAACACTTTGTTTCCCTTTTCTTGCCATAAATTCGTTGCCTCGCCACGGCCAAACCGTTTGAGATATCCAAAATCCGTTTGCAATTAAACAACTTCAATGTGTTAGCAACAAGTTAAAAAAAGCTTGGTGTAAATTGGATAAACCCTGTAGGAGTAGTAGTATAAAATTCATAGCCTGTTTTTTCAAAAAATTAACATTCAAACCAAAATAGCTGACTTCCTGTTGGTCGGAGCTAATGAATGTAAATTAGAAAATTGTCCGGCTTGATGAGAATAATATGTGTACCGAGTTTGGTGACTGTAGGAAAAACTAACCCCCACTTTTGTCAAAAGGTGACGCTACTGAGCCCCTCCACCACGCCCATTTCTATGGCTTTGTCCATGTCTACTGGTTGACAATATTGATGTGTGTGTCGAGTTTCATGCAATTTGAAGCATGTTAAGAGCCTCAAAAACACTCAAGAATATTATTACAGTTTGACCTGTTGCCATGGCAACAATATTTCAAATATCAAAAATCCTGTCATAGGTCTACATCTGCTGTGTATTGACATTACACTGATGAAGTTTGAAGCAAATCAGGTAAAAATAAGAGGGTGATCTCAAAGCATTTTAAAAGTGATACACTTCTTGCTGCCATTTGGTGGCGCTATAACTTTGACTCACAATAGTTACATCCATGTGATCAGACTACTACAACCAACACACTCCTGAAGTTTCATAAACATCAATCAATGTATGCAGAAGTTATAACACATTTCCTGTTTCCCTTTTCTCGCCATAAATTCGTTGCCTCGCCACGGCCAAACCATTTGAGATATCCAAAATCCGTTTGCAATTAAACAACTTCAATGTATTCGCAACAAGTTAAAAAAAGCTTGGTGTAAATTGGATAAACCCTGTAGGAGTAGTAGTATAAAATTCATAGCCTGTTTTTTGAAAAAATTAACATTCAAACCAAAATAGCTGACTTCCTGTTGGTCGGAGCTAATGAATGTAAATTAGAAAATTGTCCGGCTTGATGAGAATAATATGTGTACCGAGTTTGGTGACTGTAGGAAAAACTAACCCCCCCACTTTTGTCAAAAGGTGGCGCTACTGAGCCCCTCCACCACGCCCATTTCTATGGCTTTGTCCATGTCTACTGGTTGACAATATTGATGTGTGTGTCGAGTTTCATGCAATTTGAAGCATGTTAAGAGCCTCAAAAACACTCAAGAATATTATTACAGTTTGACCTGTTGCCATGGCAACAATATTTCAAATATCAAAAATCCTGTCATAGGTCTACATCTGCTGTGTATTGACATTACACTGATGAAGTTTGAAGCAAATCAGGTAAAAATAAGAGGGTGATCTCAAAACATTTCAAAAAGTGATACACTTCCTGCTGCCAGTTGGTGGCGCTATAACTTTGACTCACAATAGTCACATCCATGTGATCAGACTCCTATAACGAACACACTCGTGAAGTTTCATAAAGATCAATATATGTATTAAGACGTTATAACACATTTCCTGTTTCCTTTTTCTCGCCATAAATTCGTTGCCTCGCCACGGCCAAACCGTTCGAGATATCAAAAATCCCCTGGCAATTTTTAATCATCAGTGTCTTGACTTCATGCTGACCGAGTTTGGTGGCGATCGGATTAATCGTCTAGGAGGAGTATATCAAATTCCAGAGCATGCGTTTTTCAAACAACCCTTAATAGCTGACTTCCTGTTGGCGTGGCGTTTAACTTAGAGCGCGAAAGTTGTTCGGCCCGATGAGGTCTATATGTGTACCGAGTTTCATACTAATACGTGCAAGCATGTTTAATATATGGACCAAATTTTCAGACTTTTTTCAAGGGGGCGCTGTCGAGCCCCCCTGCCACGCCCGGGTACCAGCCTCTCCGGCGTCCTAATGGCCGCGGATTCCAATGTGTGTGCCAATTTTCAAGAGTTTTTGAGCATGTTAAGGCCCCCAAAAAGCCCCGGAAGACGAAAAAAAAATAAAAAAATAATAATAATAATAATAAATATAGCTGCGAGCAGCGATGGCGGGCCCAAGCCCGGTGGCACCGCCACCCCGGTGGCTTCAGGGCAACTGTGCACAGCGGGCAATAGGCACTTAAAACGGTTAAACATCAAAGGACTATGTCAAATTCACTCCACATTTACTGCACTACAAGGTGCCGCTATAGAGCCCCTCCTCCCTGCCCATTTTCAAAGGATTACATGTGCCAAGTTTTAACATTATTCTGATGAATTTTGAAGCAATTCAGGTAAAAATAAGAAGGTGATCTCAATGTATGCTGAAAGTGACACATTTTCTGCTTCCAGTTGGTGGCGCTATGACTTTGAATCACAATAGTCAAATCCATGTGATCAGCCTTGTACAACGAAGACTAAGCCAAAGTTTCATCAAAATCAATTAATGTATGCAGAAGTTATAACACTTTGTTTCCCTTTTCTTGCCATAAATTCGTTGCCTCGCCACGGCCAAACCGTTTGAGATATCCAAAATCCGTTTGCAATTAAACAACTTCAATGTGTTAGCAACAAGTTAAAAAAAGCTTGGTGTAAATTGGATAAACCCTGTAGGAGTAGTAGTATAAAATTCATAGCCTGTTTTTTCAAAAAATTAACATTCAAACAAAAATAGCTGACTTCCTGTTGGTCGGAGCTAATGAATGTAAATTAGAAAATTGTCCGGCTTGATGAGAACAATATGTGTACCGAGTTTGGTGACAGTAGGAAAAACTAACCCCCTCCACTTTTGTCAAAAGGTGGCGCTACTGAGCCCCTCCACCACGCCCATTTCTATGGCTTTGTCCATGTCTACTGGTTGACAATATTGATGTGTGTGTCGAGTTTCATGCAATTTGAAGCATGTTAAGAGCCTCAAAAACACTCAAGAATATTATTACAGTTTGACCTGTTGCCATGGCAACAATTTCAAATATCAAACATCCTGTCATAGGTCTACATCTGCTGTGTATTGACATTACACTGATGAAGTTTGAAGCAAATCAAGTAAAAATAAGAGTGTGATCTCAAAGCATTTCAAAAAGTGATACACTTCCTGCTGCCAGTTGGTGGCGCTATAACTTTGACTCACAATAGTCACATCCATGTGATCAGACTACTACAACCAACACACTCGTGAAGTTTCATAAAGATCAATATATGTATGCAGACGTTATAACACATTTCCTGTTTCCTTTTTCTTGCCATAAATTCGTTGCCTCGCCACGGACAAGCCGTTCGAGATATCAAAAATCCGCTGGCAATTTTTAATCATCAATGTCTTGTCTTCATGCTGACTGAGTTTGGTGGCGATCGGATTAATCGTCTAGGAGGAGTATATCAAATTCCAGAGCCCTAATAATCCTAAAGAAAACAAAAGGGCCTTCAGCCCCTTGGGCTTTGGCCCTAATAATAATAATAATAATCCTAAAGAAAACAATAGGGCCTTCAGCCCCTTACGGGGCTTTGGCCCTAAATATAGCTGCGAGCAGCGATGACGGGCCAAAGCCCGGTGGCTTCAGGGCAACTGTGCATGGCGGGCAATGGGCATTTAAAACAGTTAAACATAAACGGACTATGTCAATTTCACACCACATTTACTGCAGCAGCTTTTACTTCAGCCAAGTTTTTAGTGTTTTTGGTCCAAACAGCATATTATTAACTTTGAACAATTTCAACTGCCAGAAGACTGCTATTACACTACAATTTTCCACTTTAGATCAAGTTTTAGAATAACAAATATTTTCTTACATATATTTCCCTGTCAGCTTGCCTCCTTTAAGATGAAAAATACATGATTTTAATTTTTTTTTACTCCTACTGCCAATACCTTATTACATTCATACACATATTTCTTTCAAACCATATTAAGGCTGTGCACTATAAGTAAATGTTGTGTTATACCAAACTATTATTTTAAAATTGATTATATCATAATATTTACAAATAAATAACTACACACAAAATATTGCATTGTATCCTAAACAATGTAATTTTATTTTCCAAGTTTTACAGTACATTAAAACTCATGCAATGAAAACATAGAATCAATCCACTTTATTCAGTGCCTAACACAGCTATTTTGTCATTCAAACTTAGAAAAAGACAAAGACTGACAGTTTTTTTTATCTTTTTACTGATCTGAAATATAGTACCTTCATTTTGAATTAATTCAGGTTCAATTACTAAACATTCAATAGTAATTTAATTTAAATCAAACAATGAGTGCAAAATATCATCCTTCTCTGCCATGTCTGTTTTTTCTCAGACAAACCCTAAAAAATTCTAGAGTAAATTACATACTGTTATTTGTGCAAACTCCACCGTGCTCTGAGAAATCTAATTTAGCCTTAATGCGAATGTCTGTGATTGCTGATGTTGTATCCACCTTATTCCAACGCCCTATGACGCTTTGCACGAATTATGGGAGTAATTTACGTTAAGCTGTAAACAGTCAGTGATAGACACTATGAATGCAGTAATGCGTTTTATTTTTAAACTGGGTACAATGAGATGACATTATTCCACTCACCCTTCAACCAACAAACAATAAATGGACATTTAAAAGTGTGAAAGCATCAACAAGGTAATTTCAACAGGCCATGAAAAGGTGTGATTCTTTCCACAGCAATAACGGATGAGTTGAACATATGGTATTGGGGTGTAACGGTACACAAAACTCACGGTTCGGTACGTACCTCGGTTTTGAAGTCACGGTTCGGTACAGTTTTCGGTACAGCAGGTGGAGAGAAAACTACACATAAAATTGCTTTTTTTTTGTTATTAAACAGAGGTTTGCTGAACAAATTGTGTTTTTGTCTTTAAATATATTAAATTAAATTAAAACTAAAAGTTTCTTAAGGATAAAAAAATTATCTTTGCTAATGCGATAAACTATGTAGGGAGCCCTAACTTGAAAGAAGCCCAAACTATTAGCCTAAATTCAATTGCTTTTTATTTTTAGATAAAATAATCAACACTCAAATAACAAATTGTATGCAAACCTGTAAGCTGCACCTAAGGCAGTTTTTGCATTAACTTCTAAATGTTTTTACTCCAATTCGTTGTTGAAATATAAACATTTCTACACAGTGGCTGTTATTTTAACATCAGATTTATTTAAACATACATTAAATAGCCTAATCAGGATATCACTAAAGGATTAAGTAAAATAATGAATATATTGGCTAATACAGTGCATATATTAAGCTAAAGAGTTCATTTCTCTAGCGAACTAACAAGCTGTGAACACTGAATGGCTTTTCTGAGGTAAATGCATCATGACATATTGTTGAATAGGACGCTTTCATTGATGTCTTTCCACCGTTGAAACACTGAATGAGCGATTACATGAGATATGACCGTTTCAGTAAGTTGTACTGAATCTTGCAACATACCTTCAGATGTTCTTTCATGTTTATTCTGTAACTAGTATTAAGGAGGAAGAGATGAACACACTCACTTGCGCTCCGCGCTGCCGGTTGAACTGAGGCGCCTGTAAAGTGATCTGTCACCCCACATCAAAGCACGTCAAAATGGCATTTTCTGTTTAAACTTCAATAATTCGTGGACAGAATTTGAAGGATGACACTTTGTTTCTTATCGAAAGTAATAAAACGCAGAGCTTATTGCGGTTATTGGTGGTGAATATTGGTTGCAATGTAATGCTTCGGTACACACGTGCACCGTACCGAAGGCCTGTACCGAAACGGTTCGGTACAAATACGTGTACCGTTACACCCCTATATGGTATAGTGATATATATGCATTATGTAATACGTTGCCTTAATAAAAATGTTCATGAACTTCAGCATTGTGTGATACTATTTCAAAGTGATTTCCATTTTAATAAATTGTATTTACCTGTGAAACAAACCTGGAAAGAGAAGTGAGGCTTTGAGGAGATTCTTTGTGCATTCCAGTGAATTATTAATGGGATGTATTGTAAATTATATAGAAAGAACAGACCACAAATGTGCAGTATATGCTGTCCTTTTTCATACTATTACAGCAGTATGCAAAGAGACAAAATAAAATATTCTGGAGGATAGAAAGCAGCTGCTGAAAAGAGCTCTTGCCATAGATAATTTTGTTATAACATGTTATATTACAATACCAAGCGTTATGTAATTCTCATGATGTCTGAAAATAAAACATGAAAGAAAAATTGACAGTTTATGTTTTTGACCTCCCTGAGCTGTTGTTTGTGCCCCAATCTTATGCACCAAAAGCATGCTTTTGCAGTGTGTTTTTATATTTGAATTAACCAAACTAATAATGTAATAATATGTTGTCAGTGGCCTACAGATGAACTGGCCTGATTAGCTGCTTCAGATGTGTTTGAGTAAGGGTTGAGAATAAACTCTTAAGCACAGTGAGTCTGTAAAACTCTCTCTCTCACTTTCACTCAAACTAACACACACACACACAGAGAGGGAGGGGGGTAGTGGGACTGAGACCCTACGTCTAAGAGAGCTTATCTGTGTGCGTAAGAATGTTTGAAAAATTCACATTTAAACCAAAATATCTGACTTCCTGTTGGTCAGAGCTAATGACTGTAAATGAGAAAGTTGTCCAGTTTAATGAGAACAATAAGTGTACTGAGTTTGGTGACTGTAGGTTAAACAAAACCCCCCACTTTTGTCAAAAGGTGGAGCTGCAGAGCCCCTGCTCCCCGCCCGTTTCTAAGGCTTTGTCCGTATCTACTGTATGAAAATAATTATATGTGTGTCGAGTTTCATCCAATTTGAAGCATGTTAATGGCTTCAAAAACGCCCAAGAATATTATAAAAGTTTGACGTGTTGCCAAGGCAGCTATGTTTGAGATATAACAATTCTTTTCAAAGGTCTACATCTGCCATGTTTTGACTTTATTGTGGTGAAGTTTGAAGCAAATCGGATAAAAATAAGATGGTGATCTCAAAGCATTTTGAAAGTGACATGCTTCCTGCTGCCAGTTGGTGGCAGTATAACTTTGACTCACAATAGTCACATCCATGTGATCGGACTATTACAACCAACACACTCGTGAAGTTTCATAAAGATCAATCAATGTATGCAGAAGTTATAACACATTTCCTGTTTCCCTTTTCTCGCCATAAATTTGTTGACTCGCCAAGGCCAAACCGTTCGAGATATCAAAAATCCGCTGGCAATTTTTCATCATCAATGTCTTGTCTTCATGCTGACCGAGTTTGGTGGTGATCGGAATAATCTCCTAGGAGGAGTATATCAAATTCCAGAGCATGCGTTTTTCAAACAACCCGTAATAACTGACTTCCTGTTGAGGTGCCGTTTAACTTAGAGTACGAAAGTTATTCGGCCCGATGAGGTCTATGCGTGTACCGAGTTTTATACTTGTATGTGTAAGCGTGTTTGATATATAGACCATGTTTTCGGACCCCATTCAAGGGGGCGCTGTCGAGCCCCTCTGCCACGCCCGGGTACCTTTTTTTCTCCGGCTGTAAAGGCCGCGGGTTCTGACCCGTGTGCAAAATTTCAATAGTTTTTGAGTATGTTAAGGGCCCCAAAAACCCCAAAAACGTGGGAAAAAAAATAATAAATATAGCTGCGAGCAGCGATGACGGGCCAAAGCCCGGTGGCACCGCCTTCCCTGTGGCTTCAGGGCAACTGTGCATGGCGGGCAATGGGCATTTAAAACAGTTAAGCATAAAAGGACTGTCAAATTCACTCCACATTTACTGCACTACAAGGTAGCGCTATAGAGCCCCTCCTCCCTGCCCGTTTCTAAGGCTTTGCCCATGTCTACTGGCTAACAATACTGATGTGTGTGTGGAGTTTCAAACAATTTGAAGCATGCTAAGAGTCTCAAAAGCATTCAAAACCAATATAAAAGTTTGATGCGTTGCCAAGGCAACTGTGTTTGAGATATCACAATTCTTTTCAAAGGCCTACATCTGACATGTTTTGACATTATTTAAATGAAGTTTGAAGCAAATAGGGTAAATATAAGATGGTGATCTCAAAGAATGCTGAAAGTAACACATTTCCTGCTGCCAGTTGGTGGTGTTATAACTTTGACTCACAATAGTCACATCTATGTGATCAGCCTTGTAGAACGAAGACACAGCCGAAGATTCATCAAAATTAATTAATGTATGCAGAAGTTATAACACTTTGTTTCCCTTTTCTTGCTATTAATTCATTGCCTCGCCACGGCCAAACCATTTGAGATATCCAAAATCCGTTTGCAATTAAACAACTTCAATGTGTTAGCAACAAGTTAAAAAAGCTTGGTGTAAATTGGATAAACCCTGTAGGAGTAGTAGTATAAAATTCATAGCCTGTTTTTTCAAAAAAATGAACATTCAAACAAAAATAGCCGACTTCCTGTTGGTCAGAGCTAATGAATGTAAAATAGAAAATTGTCCGGCTTGATGAGAACAATATGTGTACCGAGTTTGGTGACTGTAGGAAAAACTAACCCCCACTTTTGTCAAAAGGTGGCGCTACTGAGCCCCTCCACCACGCCCATTTCTATGACTTTGTCCATGTCTACTGGTTGACAATATTGATGTGTGTGTCGAGTTTCATGCAATTTGAAGCATGTTAAGAGCCTCAAAAACACTCAAGAATATTATTACAGTTTGACCTGTTGCCATGGCAACAATATTTCAAATATCAAAGATCCTTTCATAGGTCTACATCTGCTGTGTATTGACTTTACACTGATGAAGTTTGAAGCAAATCAGGTAAAAATAAGAGGGTGATCTCAAAGCATTTCAAAAAGTGATACACTTCCTGCTGCCAGTTGGTGGCGCTATAACTTTGACTCACAATAGTCACATCCATGTGATCAGACTACTACAACCAACACACTCGTGAAGTTTCATAAAGATCAATATATGTATGCAGACGTTATAACACATTTCCTGTTTCCTTTTTCTTGCCATAAATTTGTTGCCTCGCCACGGCCAAACCGTTCGAGATATCAAAAATCCGCTGGCAATTTTTAATCATCAATGTCTTGTCTTCATGCTGACTGAGTTTAGTGGCGATCGGATTAATCGTCTAGGAGGAGTATATCAAATTCCAGAGCATGCCTTTTTCAAACAACCCGTAATAACTGACTTCCTGTTGAGGTGGCGTTTAACTTAGAGCAGGAAAGTTGTTCGGCCCGATGAGGTCTATATGTGTACAGAGTTTTATACTTGTATGTGCAAGCGTTTGATATATAGACCATGTTTTCGGACCCCATTTAAGGGGGCGCTATCGAGCCCCCCTGCCACGCCCGGGTACCAGCTTCTGCCCGGCCCTGTTGGCCGCGGATTCCAATGTGTGTGCAAATTTTCAAGAGTTTTCGAGCGTGGTAAGGGCCCCAAAAATGCCCGAATAGTCGGGAAAAAAATAATAATAAATATAGCTGCGAGCAGCGATGACGGGCCAAAGCCCGGTGGCACCGCCACCCTGGTTGCTTCAAGTCAGCTGTGCACGGCGGGCAATGTGCATTTAAAACAATTAAACATAAAAGGACTATGTCAATTTCAAACCACATTCACTGCAGTGGCTGATGCTCCTATGATGACAAACCACAAAATGCCACATGCATGAGATCGTTTAAATTGAGATGACTTTCATGTCACAGAATGTTATAAGTCTATTTCAAATGAGTGCAGAATATCATCATAATCTGAAATGTCTGGGTTTTTTCTCATTGCGAGTTCAGGCTGCATGATTTTAGCCCCGACTTTAGCAAGGACAGTGACCAGACTATTTTGAAAATCAAGCAGTCTGAAGTTGGCTTCAGACAACCCCTATAAAAATTCTAGACCAAATTATATACTGTTATTTGTGCAAACTCCACAATGCTCTGAAATAACTAATCCAGCCATAATGTGAATGAGGATTATACAACATCAGCAATCACAGACACTCTTCTATTCAAGTGTTTTTTGACCTCCATGAGCTGTTGTTTGTGCACCAATCTTATGCACCAAAAGCATGCATTCATTTAATTTTAATATGTGTGGTATAAGATAAAAAATAAAATGGAAAAATAATAAATAATAAATAGAGCCAAATCACAGAACCTGCAAAGACAATTTTGATGTCAGTCTCAGGTATTAATAAGGTTCATATCTTGAATTTTCTGCTCACTTATGCAAGTTTATTTTAAACAGCCACTTTCATAATCATGTGAAATTTTACTGAAACAGGGTTTTTTAATAAATTTGAATTATATGAGTAAATAAATAATTCAAAAATTCTCATTGTAATTGTTAAAAATAAATAACTCAATATTTAGAAAAAAAATAAGACTGTAAAGCACACATATGAATACACAGAGAGAGAAAAAGATATATGTAGACAGTGTGACACAGACATAGACCCACACACAGACACCCCCCCACCCACACACACACACACGCCCGAATGAGAAGATCATTTTAAACAAACAAACAAAACAAAAAAAATCTTAATTATGACAAAGTAGTCTTTAATAATTTTTTAAATATACCTGCACAAACAGTATAATTAAAACAAATTATTTGTTCTATATATATCAAAATGATTATATATGTTTGACTTATCCAACCCTGTTTTAAAAATAGGTATATGCTGCCCTCTATTTGTTACTCTTTGTATTACATTAATTATATTTGATTGAAAAATGGATTAATCTGCCTATTTTTAATTACACATGCTTTTTGAATTGGAAGAAAATTAATAAAATGTGTTTATTTCAAACATCTATATTATTCTATATATAAATTAATTGTGTATAGTGTTTTTCTTAATAGAGAATATGAGTCATTCCGTTTACCTTTTTTACATTACTTCAATCTATTACCATGGCGCACGGTTCGAGATATCCATTATCCGTTTTCAATTTAACATCTTCAATGTCTTAGCAACATGTAAAAAATGTTTGGTCTGAATGGAATAAACTCACTAGAAGTAGTAGTTTAAAATTCAGAGCCTGTTTAGTCAAAAAATCCACATTCAAACCAAAATAGCAGACTTCCTGTTGGTCGGAGCTAATGACTGTAAATTAGAAAATTATCCGGCTTAATGAGAACAATAAGTGTACCGAGTTTGGTGACTGTAGGTTAATCTGAAATGTCTGGGTTTTTTCTCATTGCGAGTTCAGGCTGCATAATTTTAGCCCCGACTTTAGCTCGCAGACAGGTTTTGTGAAATCGCAGACAAATGCCCGAAATCACAGGCAAATCAGTGCTCTGTTATGCGAGTGCTCTGTCACAGTCTCTCCAACCATTTCCTCCTCCATATTCTTCTTTTATTTTTCTTGTTTTCGATGCAAATCAGCACACAGGCCATTCGTATTGCAAGCTTCTTGCAGGTTACCGTTTTTAATAATAAACCCAGTCTCACTTGAGAACTCCGGTCTTGCATACGTGATATTGTGTTGTTTCCTTGTCACATCTCCCGTGTGTTTGGTTGTGAAACGTAGTTTGAGTGCCAGACAGATGTGTCGGCGATTCTTCCTATTCTAAATTCATGCAGTGTGAAACCTTCTGTCGCCGATCCATCATGCATTTTGAACACAACAGCGACTGAATTGAAAGCGAAAGTAATGCAGTGTGAAAAGGACAGTGACCAGACTAGTTTGAAAATCATGCAGTCTGAAGTCGGCTTCAGACAACCCCTATAAAAATTCTAGACCAAATTATATACTGTTATTTGTGCAAACTCCACAATGCTCTGAAATAACTAATCCAGCCATAATGTGAATGTCTGTGATTGCTGATGTTGTATAATCCTCACTCTTCTATTCATGTGTTTTTTGACCTCCATGAGCTGTTGTTTGTGCACCAATCTTATGCACCAAAAGCATGCATTCATTTAATTTTAATATGTGTGGTATAAGATAAAAAATAAAATGGAAAAATAATAAATAATAAATAGAGCCAAATCACAGAACCTGCAAAGACAATTTTAATGTCAGTCTCAGGTATTAATAAGGTTCATATCTTGAATTTTCTGCTCACTTATGCAAGTTTATTTTAAACAGCCACTTTCATAATCATGTGAAATTTTACTGAAACATGTTTTTTTTAATAAATTTGAATTATATCAGTAAATAAATAATTCAAAAATTCTAATTGTAATTGTTAAAAATAAATAACTCAATATTTAGAAAAAAATAAGACTGTAAAGCACACATATGCATACACAGAGAGAGAAAAAGATATATATAGACAGTGTGACACAGACATAGACCCACACACAGAAACCCCCCCCCCCCACCCCCACCCACACCCACACACACACACACACACACCTGAATGAGCCTGAGGTAATATGGGGGAGGACAGAGAGAGAGAGAGGGAGAGAGACTGAGACAGACTGAGAAGATCATTTTAAACAAACAAACAAAACAAAAAAAGTCTTAATTATGACAAAGTAGTCTGATAATTTTTTAAATATACCTGCACAAACAGTATAATTAAAACAAATTATTTGTTCTATATATATCAAAATGATTATATATGTTTGACTTATCCAACCCTGTTTTAAAAATAGGTATATGCTGCCCTCTAGTTGTTACTCTATGTATGACATTAATTATATTTGATTGAAAAATGGATTAATCTGCCTATTTTTAATTACACATGCTTTTTGAATTGGAAGAAAATGAATAAAATGTGTTTATTTCAAACATCTATATTATTCTATATATAAATTAATTGTGATTTTTACATTACTTCAATCTATTACCATGGCAAGACGGTTCGAGATATCCATTATCCGTTTTCAATTTAACATCTTTAATGTCTTAGCAATATGTAAAAAATGTTTGGTCTGAATGGAATAAACTCCCTAGAAGTAGTAGTTTAAAATTCAGAGCCTGTTTAGTCAAAAAATCCACATTCAAACCAAAATAGCAGACTTCCTGTTGGTCGGAGCTAATGACTGTAAATTAGAAAAGTATCCGGCTTAATGAGAACAATAATTGTACAGAGTTTGGTGACTGTAGGTTAAACTAACCCCCCCCACTTTTGTCAAAAGGTGGCGCTATAGAGGCCCTGCTCCCCGCCCATTTCTACGGTTTTGCCCATGTCTGCTGGTTGATATCTCTGATGTGTGCATTGAGTTTCATGCAATTTGAAGCATGTTAAGAGTCTCAAAAGCTTCCAAAACTAATATTAAAGTTTGATGTGTTGCCATGGCAACAGTGTTTGTGATATCACTATTCTTTTCAAAGGTCTACATTCACCATGTCTTGAAATTATTCTGGTGAAGTTTGAAGCAAATCGGATAAAAATAAGATGGTGATCTCAAAGCATTTTGAAAGTGACACACTTCTTGCTATCAGTTGGTGGCGCTATAACTTTGACTCACAATAGTCACATCCATGTGATCGGACTACTACAACCAACACACTCGTGAAGTTTCATAAAGATCAATCAATGTATGCAGACGTTATAACACATTTCCTGTTTCCTTTTTCTCGCCATAAATTTGTTGCCTCGCCACGGCCAAACCGTTTGAGGTATCCAAAATCCGTTTGCAATTAAACAACTTCAATGTGTTAGCAACAAGTTAAAAAAAGCTTGGTGTAAATTGGATAAACCCTGTAGGAGTAGTAGTATAAAATTCATAGCCTGTTTTTTCTAAAAATTAACATTCAAACAAAAATAGCTGACTTCCTGTTGGTCGGAGCTAATGAATGTAAATTAGAAAATTGTCCGGCTTGATGAGAACAATACGTGTACCGAGTTTGGTGACTGTAGGAAAAACTAACCCCCCCACTTTTGACAAAAGGTGGCGCTACTGAGCCCCTTCACCACGCCCATTTCTATGGCTTTGTCCATGTCTACTGGTTGACAATATTGATGTGTGTGTCGAGTTTCATGCAATTTGAAGCATGTTAAGAGCCTCAAAAACACTCAAGAATATTATTACAGTTTGACCTGTTGCCATGGCAACAATATTTCAAATATCAAAAATCCTGTCATAGGTCTACATCTGCTGTGTATTGACATTACACTGATGAAGTTTGAAGCAAATCAGGTAAAAATAAGAGGGTGATCTCAAAACATTTCAAAAAGTGATACACTTCCTGCTGCCAGTTGGTGGCGCTATAACTTTGACTCACAATAGTCACATCCATGTGATCAGACTCCTATAACGAACACACTCGTGAAGTTTCATAAAGATCAATATATGTATTAAGACGTTATAACACATTTCCTGTTTCCTTTTTCTCGCCATAAATTCGTTGCCTCGCCACGGCCAAACCGTTCGAGATATCAAAAATCCCCTGGCAATTTTTAATCATCAGTGTCTTGACTTCATGCTGACCGAGTTTGGTGGCGATCGGATTAATCGTCTAGGAGGAGTATATCAAATTCCAGAGCATGCGTTTTTCAAACAACCCTTAATAGCTGACTTCCTGTTGGCGTGGCGTTTAACTTAGAGCGCGAAAGTTGTTCGGCCCGATGAGGTCTATATGTGTACCGAGTTTCATACTAATACGTGCAAGCGTGTTTAATATATGGACCAAATTTTCAGACTTTTTTCAAGGGGGCGCTGTCGAGCCCCCCTGCCACGCCCGGGTACCAGCCTCTCCGGCGTCCTAATGGCCGCGGATTCCAATGTGTGTGCCAATTTTCAAGAGTTTTTGAGCATGTTAAGGCCCCCAAAAAGCCCCGGAAGACGAAAAAAAAAAAAAAAAAAAAAAATAATAAATATAGCTGCGAGCAGCGATGGCGGGCCCAAGCCCGGTGGCACCGCCACCCCGGTGGCTTCAGGGCAACTGTGCACAGCGGGCAATAGGCACTTAAAACGGTTAAACATCAAAGGGCTATGTCAAATTCACTCCACATTTACTGCACTACAAGGTGCCGTTATAGAGCCCCTCCTCCCTGCCCATTTTCAAAGGATTACATGTGCCAAGTTTTAACATTATTCTGATGAATTTTGAAGCAAATCAGGTAAAAATAAGAGGGTGATCTCAATGTATGCTGAAAGTGACACATTTTCTGCTTCCAGTTGGTGGCGCTATGACTTTGAATCACAATAGTCAAATCCATGTGATCAGCCTTGTACAACGAAGACTAAGCCAAAGTTTCATCAAAATCAATTAATGTATGCAAAAGTTATAACACTTTGTTTCCCTTTTCTTGCCATAAATTCGTTGCCTCGCCACGACCAAACCGTTTGAGATATCCAAAATCCGTTTGCAATTAAACAACTTCAATGTGTTAGCAACAAGTTAAAAAAGCTTGGTGTAAATTGGATAAACCCTGTAGGAGTAGTAGTATAAAATTCATAGCCTGTTTTTTCAAAAAATTAACATTCAAACCAAAATAGCTGACTTCCTGTTGGTCGGAGCTAATGAATGTAAATTAGAAAATTGTCCGGCTTGATGAGAATAATATGTGTACCGAGTTTGGTGACTGTAGGAAAAACTAACCCCCACTTTTGTCAAAAGGTGGCGCTACTGAGCCCCTCCACCACGCCCATTTCTATGGCTTTGTCCATGTCTACTGGTTGACAATATTGATGTGTGTGTCGAGTTTCATGCAATTTGAAGCATGTTAAGAGCCTCAAAAACACTCAAGAATATTATTACAGTTTGACCTGTTGCCATGGCAACAACATTTCAAATATCAAAAATCCTGTCATAGGTCTACATCTGCTGTGTATTGACATTACACTGATGCAGTTTGAAGCAAATCAGGTAAAAATAAGAGGGTGATCTCAAAGCATTTTAAAAGTGATACACTTCTTGCTGCCATTTGGTGGCGCTATAACTTTGACTCACAATAGTTACATCCATGTGATCAGACTACTACAACCAACACACTCCTGAAGTTTCATAAACATCAATCAATGTATGCAGAAGTTATAACACATTTCCTGTTTCCCTTTTCTCGCCATAAATTCGTTGCCTCGCCACGGCCAAACCGTTTGAGATATCCAAAATCCGTTTGCAATTAAACAACTTCAATGTGTTCGCAACAAGTTAAAAAAAGCTTGGTGTAAATTGGATAAACCCTGTAGGAGTAGTAGTATAAAATTCATAGCCTGTTTTTTCAAAAAATTAACATTCAAACCAAAATAGCTGACTTCCTGTTGGTCGGAGCTAATGAATGTAAATTAGAAAATTGTCCGGCTTGATGAGAATAATATGTGTACCGAGTTTGGTGACTGTAGGAAAAACTAACCCCCACTTTTGTCAAAAGGTGGCGCTACTGAGCCCCTCCACCACGCCCATTTCTATGGCTTTGTCCATGTCTACTGGTTGACAATATTGATGTGTGTGTCGAGTTTCATGCAATTTGAAGCATGTTAAGAGCCTCAAAAACACTCAAGAATATTATTACAGTTTGACCTGTTGCCATGGCAACAATATTTCAAATATCAAAAATCCTGTCATAGGTCTACATCTGCTGTGTATTGACATTACACTGATGAAGTTTGAAGCAAATCAGGTAAAAATAAGAGGGTGATCTCAAAACATTTCAAAAAGTGATACACTTCCTGCTGCCAGTTGGTGGCGCTATAACTTTGACTCACAATAGTCACATCCATGTGATCAGACTCCTATAACGAACACACTCGTGAAGTTTCATAAAGATCAATATATGTATTAAGACGTTATAACACATTTCCTGTTTCCTTTTTCTCGCCATAAATTCGTTGCCTCGCCACGGCCAAACCGTTCGAGATATCAAAAATCCCCTGGCAATTTTTAATCATCAGTGTCTTGACTTCATGCTGACCGAGTTTGGTGGCGATCGGATTAATCGTCTAGGAGGAGTATATCAAATTCCAGAGCATGCGTTTTTCAAACAACCCTTAATAGCTGACTTCCTGTTGGCGTGGCGATTAACTTAGAGCGCGAAAGTTGTTCGGCCCGATGAGGTCTATATGTGTACCGAGTTTCATACTAATACGTGCAAGCATGTTTAATATATGGACCAAATTTTCAGACTTTTTTCAAGGGGGCGCTGTCGAGCCCCCCTGCCACGCCCGGGTACCAGCCTCTCCGGCGTCCTAATGGCCGCGGATTCCAATGTGTGTGCCAATTTTCAAGAGTTTTTGAGCATGTTAAGGCCCCCAAAAAGCCCCGGAAGACGGAAAAAAAAAAATAAAAAATAAATAATAATCCTTAGAAGAACAAGAGGGCCCTGCGCGAATTTTCGCTTGGGCCCTAATAACGAGCAGCGATGGCGGGCCCAAGCCCGGTGGCACCGCCACCCCGGTGGCTTCAGGGCAACTGTGCACAGCGGGCAATAGGCACTTAAAACGGTTAAACATCAAAGGACTATGTCAAATTCACTCCACATTTACTGCACTACAAGGTGCCGTTATAGAGCCCCTCCTCCCTGCCCATTTTCAAAGGATTACATGTGCCAAGTTTTAACATTATTCTGATGAATTTTGAAGCAAATCAGGTAAAAATAAGAGGGTGATCTCAATGTATGCTGAAAGTGACACATTTTCTGCTTCCAGTTGGTGGCGCTATGACTTTGAATCACAATAGTCAAATCCATGTGATCAGCCTTGTACAACGAAGACTAAGCCAAAGTTTCATCAAAATCAATTAATGTATGCAGAAGTTATAACACTTTGTTTCCCTTTTCTTGCCATAAATTCGTTGCCTCGCCACGGCCAAACCGTTTGAGATATCCAAAATCCGTTTGCAATTAAACAACTTCAATGTGTTAGCAACAAGTTAAAAAAAGCTTGGTGTAAATTGGATAAACCCTGTAGGAGTAGTAGTATAAAATTCATAGCCTGTTTTTTCAAAAAATTAACATTCAAACCAAAATAGCTGACTTCCTGTTGGTCGGAGCTAATGAATGTAAATTAGAAAATTGTCCGGCTTGATGAGAACAATATGTGTACCGAGTTTGGTGACTGTAGGAAAAACTAACCCCCACTTTTGTCAAAAGGTGGCGCTACTGAGCCCCTCCACCACGCCCATTTCTATGGCTTTGTCCATGTCTACTGGTTGACAATATTGATGTGTGTGTCGAGTTTCATGCAATTTGAAGCATGTTAAGAGCCTCAAAAACACTCAAGAATATTATTACAGTTTGACCTGTTGCCATGGCAACAATATTTCAAATATCAAAAATCCTGTCATAGGTCTACATCTGCTGTGTATTGACATTACACTGATGAAGTTTGAAGCAAATCAGGTAAAAATAAGAGGGTGATCTCAAAGCATTTTAAAAGTGATACACTTCTTGCTGCCATTTGGTGGCGCTATAACTTTGACTCACAATAGTTACATCCATGTGATCAGACTACTACAACCAACACACTCCTGAAGTTTCATAAACATCAATCAATGTATGCAGAAGTTATAACACATTTCCTGTTTCCCTTTTCTCGCCATAAATTCGTTGCCTCGCCACGGCCAAACCGTTTGAGATATCCAAAATCCGTTTGCAATTAAACAACTTCAATGTGTTCGCAACAAGTTAAAAAAGCTTGGTGTAAATTGGATAAACCCTGTAGGAGTAGTAGTATAAAATTCATAGCCTGTTTTTTCAAAAAATTAACATTCAAACCAAAATAGCTGACTTCCTGTTGGTCGGAGCTAATGAATGTAAATTAGAAAATTGTCCGGCTTGATGAGAATAATATGTGTACCGAGTTTGGTGACTGTAGGAAAAACTAACCCCCCACTTTTGTCAAAAGGTGGCGCTACTGAGCCCCTCCACCACGCCCATTTCTATGGCTTTGTCCATGTCTACTGGTTGACAATATTGATGTGTGTGTCGAGTTTCATGCAATTTGAAGCATGTTAAGAGCCTCAAAAACACTCAAGAATATTATTACAGTTTGACCTGTTGCCATGGCAACAATATTTCAAATATCAAAAATCCTGTCATAGGTCTACATCTGCTGTGTATTGACATTACACTGATGAAGTTTGAAGCAAATCAGGTAAAAATAAGAGGGTGATCTCAAAGCATTTTAAAAGTGATACACTTCTTGCTGCCATTTGGTGGCGCTATAACTTTGACTCACAATAGTTACATCCATGTGATCAGACTACTACAACCAACACACTCCTGAAGTTTCATAAACATCAATCAATGTATGCAGAAGTTATAACACATTTCCTGTTTCCCTTTTCTCGCCATAAATTCGTTGCCTCGCCACGGCCAAACCATTTGAGATATCCAAAATCCGTTTGCAATTAAACAACTTCAATGTATTCGCAACAAGTTAAAAAAAGCTTGGTGTAAATTGGATAAACCCTGTAGGAGTAGTAGTATAAAATTCATAGCCTGTTTTTTCAAAAAATTAACATTCAAACCAAAATAGCTGACTTCCTGTTGGTCGGAGCTAATGAATGTAAATTAGAAAATTGTCCGGCTTGATGAGAATAATATGTGTACCGAGTTTGGTGACTGTAGGAAAAACTAACCCCCCCACTTTTGTCAAAAGGTGGCGCTACTGAGCCCCTCCACCACGCCCATTTCTATGGCTTTGTCCATGTCTACTGGTTGACAATATTGATGTGTGTGTCGAGTTTCATGCAATTTGAAGCATGTTAAGAGCCTCAAAAACACTCAAGAATATTATTACAGTTTGACCTGTTGCCATGGCAACAATATTTCAAATATCAAAAATCCTGTCATAGGTCTACATCTGCTTTGTATTAACATTACACTGATGAAGTTTGAAGCAAATCAGGTAAAAATAAGAGGGTGATCTCAAAACATTTCAAAAAGTGATACACTTCCTGCTGCCAGTTGGTGGCGCTATAACTTTGACTCACAATAGTCACATCCATGTGATCAGACTCCTATAACGAACACACTCGTGAAGTTTCATAAAGATCAATATATGTATTAAGACGTTATAACACATTTCCTGTTTCCTTTTTCTCGCCATAAATTCGTTGCCTCGCCACGGCCAAACCGTTCGAGATATCAAAAATCCCCTGGCAATTTTTAATCACCAGTGTCTTGACTTCATGCTGACCGAGTTTGGTGGCGATCGGATTAATCGTCTAGGAGGAGTATATCAAATTCCAGAGCATGCGTTTTTCAAACAACCCTTTATAGCTGACTTCCTGTTGGCGTGGCGATTAACTTAGAGCGCGAAAGTTGTTCGGCCCGATGAGGTCTATATGTGTACCGAGTTTCATACTAATACGTGCAAGCATGTTTAATATATGGACCAAATTTTCAGACTTTTTTCAAGGGGGCGCTGTCGAGCCCCCCTGCCACGCCCGGGTACCAGCCTCTCCGGCGTCCTAATGGCCGCAGATTCCAATGTGTGTGCCAATTTTCAAGAGTTTTTGAGCATGTTAAGGCCCCCAAAAAGCCCCGGAAGACGGAAAAAAAAAAAAAAATAAATAAATAAATAATAATAATCCTTAGAAGAACAAGAGGGCCCTGCGCGAATTTTCGCTTGGGCCCTAATAATCCTTAGAAGAACAAGAGGGCCCTGCGCGAATTTTCGCTTGGGCCCTAATAATCCTTAGAAGAACAAGAGGGCCCTGCGCGAATTTTCGCTTGGGCCCTAAATATAGCTGCGAGCAGCGATGGCGGGCCCAAGCCCGGTGGCACCGCCACCCCGGTGGCTTCGTCCTCAGTTAGGAACCAGTTAGGAACCTGGGTGTGCTCTTTGATACCAATCTTTCATTTGAAAGTCATGTTTCTAGTATCTGTAAAACCGCCTTCTTCCATCTAAAAAATATATCTAAATTACGACATATGCTCTCAATGACAAATGCGGAACAGTTGGTTCATGCATTCATGACCTCAAGACTAGATTATTGTAACGCTCTACTGGGTGGTTGTTCTGCTCGGCTTTTAAACAAACTACAGTTGGTTCAAAATGCGGCAGCTAGAGTTCTTACTAGAACCAGAAAGTATGACCATATTAGCCCAGTTCTGTCAACATTACATTGGCTTCCTATTAAACATCGTATAGATTTTAAAATCTTGCTACTTACTTATAAAGCTCTAAATGGTTTAGCTCCCCAGTACCTAAGTGAGCTCTTAATGCATTATAGTCCTTCACGTTTATTGCGATCTCAGAATTTAGGCCAGTTGATAATACCCAGAATATCAAAATCAACTGAAGGCGGCAGATCATTTTCCTATTTAGCACCTAAACTCTGGAACAATCTTCCTAGCATTGTTCGGGAAGCAGACACACTCTGTCAGTTTAAATCTAGACTAAAAACACATCTCTTTGCTCTTGCATACACATAACACATTATCAATACATTAACATTTTTCAAATCCGTTAAAGGATTGTTATGCTGCAATAATTAGGTCGGCCGGAACCGAGAACATTTCCTATAACACTAGATATACCTGTACATCAGAACAAGAATGGCATCTACGCTAATATCTGTCTCTCTGCTTATCCTGAGGTTTGCCGGGTGCTGGATCCAGGCCGTATCCAGGTCAGATGGAGAACCTGCGTCTGGACCTGACTACAACGTAGCCCAGGATCCCCGTATCCGCTTACATATATTTATATATAATCGATTTTTAATCTCTATAATAAAAATGTACAATTCAGATTTTGATCTCCATATACATTTACATATATATATCTTCCAAGGGGTTTTTTCCCTCCTAGGACTTTTTTCCCAGTGCTAGCACGCTGGGTTTTTCTCCTAGGGGGTTTTTTCCACCCCTGGAAGTCAGCCGACATTGGCTTAATGTAGCACCATCTTGTATATGTTACATATTACCACGCTTGTTTGTACAGTTTTAACCACTTCCCTTTTTTTCTGTGCTTCTAATATGTAAAGCTGCTTTGAAACAATTACCAATTGTAAAAGCGCTATATAAATAAATTTGACTTGACTTGACTTGACTTGACTTCAGGGCAACTGTGCACAGCGGGCAATAGGCACTTAAAACGGTTAAACATGAAAGGACTATGTCAAATTCACTCCACATTTACTGCACTACAAGGTGCCGTTATAGAGCCCCTCCTCCCTGCCCATTTTCAAAGGATTACATGTGCCAAGTTTTAACATTATTCTGATGAATTTTGAAGCAAATCAGGTAAAAATAAGAGGGTGATCTCAATGTATGCTGAAAGTGACACATTTTCTGCTTCCAGTTGGTGGCGCTATGACTTTGAATCACAATAGTCAAATCCATGTGATCAGCCTTGTACAACGAAGACTAAGCCAAAGTTTCATCAAAATCAATTAATGTATGCAGAAGTTATAACACTTTGTTTCCCTTTTCTTGCCATAAATTCGTTGCCTCGCCACGGCCAAACCGTTTGAGATATCCAAAATCCGTTTGCAATTAAACAACTTCAATGTGTTAGCAACAAGTTAAAAAAAGCTTGGTGTAAATTGGATAAACCCTGTAGGAGTAGTAGTATAAAATTCATAGCCTGTTTTTTCAAAAAATTAACATTCAAACCAAAATAGCTGACTTCCTGTTGGTCGGAGCTAATGAATGTAAATTAGAAAATTGTCCGGCTTGATGAGAATAATATGTGTACCGAGTTTGGTGACTGTAGGAAAAACTAACCCCCCCACTTTTGTCAAAAGGTGGCGCTACTGAGCCCCTCCACCACGCCCATTTCTATAGCTTTGTCCATGTCTACTGGTTGACAATATTGATGTGTGTGTCGAGTTTCATGCAATTTGAAGCATGTTAAGAGCCTCAAAAACACTCAAGAATATTATTACAGTTTGACCTGTTGCCATGGCAACAATATTTCAAATATCAAAAATCCTGTCATAGGTCTACATCTGCTGTGTATTGACATTACACTGATGAAGTTTGAAGCAAATCAGGTAAAAATAAGAGGGTGATCTCAAAGCATTTTAAAAGTGATACACTTCTTGCTGCCATTTGGTGGCGCTATAACTTTGACTCACAATAGCTACATCAATGTGATCAGACTACTACAACCAACACACTCCTGAAGTTTCATAAACATCAATCAATGTATGCAGAAGTTATAACACATTTCCTGTTTCCCTTTTCTCGCCATAAATTCGTTGCCTCGCCACGGCCAAACCGTTTGAGATATCCAAAATCCGTTTGCAATTAAACAACTTCAATGTGTTCGCAACAAGTTAAAAAAAGCTTGGTGTAAATTGGATAAACCCTGTAGGAGTAGTAGTATAAAATTCATAGCCTGTTTTTTGAAAAAAATTAACATTCAAACCAAAATAGCTGACTTCCTGTTGGTCGGAGCTAATGAATGTAAATTAGAAAATTGTCCGGCTTGATGAGAATAATATGTGTACCGAGTTTGGTGACTGTAGGAAAAACTAACCCCCCCACTTTTGTCAAAAGGTGGCGCTACTGAGCCCCTCCACCACGCCCATTTCTATGGCTTTGTCCATGTCTACTGGTTGACAATATTGATGTGTGTGTCGAGTTTCATGCAATTTGAAGCATGTTAAGAGCCTCAAAAACACTCAAGAATATTATTACAGTTTGACCTGTTGCCATGGCAACAATATTTCAAATATCAAAAATCCTGTCATAGGTCTACATCTGCTGTGTATTGACATTACACTGATGAAGTTTGAAGCAAATCAGGTAAAAATAAGAGGGTGATCTCAAAACATTTCAAAAAGTGATACACTTCCTGCTGCCAGTTGGTGGCGCTATAACTTTGACTCACAATAGTCACATCCATGTGATCAGACTCCTATAACGAACACACTCGTGAAGTTTCATAAAGATCAATATATGTATTAAGACGTTATAACACATTTCCTGTTTCCTTTTTCTCGCCATAAATTCGTTGCCTCGCCACGGCCAAACCGTTCGAGATATCAAAAATCCCCTGGCAATTTTTAATCATCAGTGTCTTGACTTCATGCTGACCGAGTTTGGTGGCGATCGGATTAATCGTCTAGGAGGAGTATATCAAATTCCAGAGCATGCGTTTTTCAAACAACCCTTAATAGCTGACTTCCTGTTGGCGTGGCGTTTAACTTAGAGCGCGAAAGTTGTTCGGCCCGATGAGGTCTATATGTGTACCGAGTTTCATACTAATACGTGCAAGCATGTTTAATATATGGACCAAATTTTCAGACTTTTTTCAAGGGGGCGCTGTCGAGCCCCCCTGCCACGCCCGGGTACCAGCCTCTCCGGCGTCCTAATGGCCGCGGATTCCAATGTGTGTGCCAATTTTCAAGAGTTTTTGAGCATGTTAAGGCCCCCAAAAAGCCCCGGAAGACGAAAAAAAAATAAAAAAATAATAATAATAATAATAAATATAGCTGCGAGCAGCGATGGCGGGCCCAAGCCCGGTGGCACCGCCACCCCGGTGGCTTCAGGGCAACTGTGCACAGCGGGCAATAGGCACTTAAAACGGTTAAACATCAAAGGACTATGTCAAATTCACTCCACATTTACTGCACTACAAGGTGCCGCTATAGAGCCCCTCCTCCCTGCCCATTTTCAAAGGATTACATGTGCCAAGTTTTAACATTATTCTGATGAATTTTGAAGCAAATCAGGTAAAAATAAGAGGGTGATCTCAATGTATGCTGAAAGTGACACATTTTCTGCTTCCAGTTGGTGGCGCTATGACTTTGAATCACAATAGTCAAATCCATGTGATCAGCCTTGTACAACGAAGACTAAGCCAAAGTTTCATCAAAATCAATTAATGTATGCAGAAGTTATAACACTTTGTTTCCCTTTTCTTGCCATAAATTCGTTGCCTCGCCACGGCCAAACCGTTTGAGATATCCAAAATCCGTTTGCAATTAAACAACTTCAATGTGTTAGCAACAAGTTAAAAAAAGCTTGGTGTAAATTGGATAAACCCTGTAGGAGTAGTAGTATAAAATTCATAGCCTGTTTTTTCAAAAAATTAACATTCAAACCAAAATAGCTGACTTCCTGTTGGTCGGAGCTAATGAATGTAAATTAGAAAATTGTCCGGCTTGATGAGAATAATATGTGTACCGAGTTTGGTGACTGTAGGAAAAACTAACCCCCACTTTTGTCAAAAGGTGGCGCTACTGAGCCCCTCCACCACGCCCATTTCTATGGCTTTGTCCATGTCTACTGGTTGACAATATTGATGTGTGTGTCGAGTTTCATGCAATTTGAAGCATGTTAAGAGCCTCAAAAACACTCAAGAATATTATTACAGTTTGACCTGTTGCCATGGCAACAATATTTCAAATATCAAAAATCCTGTCATAGGTCTACATCTGCTGTGTATTGACATTACACTGATGAAGTTTGAAGCAAATCAGGTAAAAATAAGAGGGTGATCTCAAAGCATTTTAAAAGTGATACACTTCTTGCTGCCATTTGGTGGCGCTATAACTTTGACTCACAATAGTTACATCCATGTGATCAGACTACTACAACCAACACACTCCTGAAGTTTCATAAACATCAATCAATGTATGCAGAAGTTATAACACATTTCCTGTTTCCCTTTTCTCGCCATAAATTCGTTGCCTCGCCACGGCCAAACCGTTTGAGATATCCAAAATCCGTTTGCAATTAAACAACTTCAATGTGTTCACAACAAGTTAAAAAAAGCTTGGTGTAAATTGGATAAACCCTGTAGGAGTAGTAGTATAAAATTCATAGCCTGTTTTTTCAAAAAATTAACATTCAAACCAAAATAGCTGACTTCCTGTTGGTCGGAGCTAATGAATGTAAATTAGAAAATTGTCCGGCTTGATGAGAATAATATGTGTACCGAGTTTGGTGACTGTAGGAAAAACTAACCCCCACTTTTGTCAAAAGGTGGCGCTACTGAGCCCCTCCACCACGCCCATTTCTATGGCTTTGTCTATGTCTACTGGTTGACAATATTGATGTGTGTGTCGAGTTTCATGCAATTTGAAGCATGTTAAGAGCCTCAAAAACACTCAAGAATATTATTACAGTTTGACCTGTTGCCATGGCAACAATATTTCAAATATCAAAAATCCTGTCATAGGTCTACATCTGCTGTGTATTGACATTACACTGATGAAGTTTGAAGCAAATCAGGTAAAAATAAGAGGGTGATCTCAAAACATTTCAAAAAGTGATACACTTCCTGCTGCCAGTTGGTGGCGCTATAACTTTGACTCACAATAGTCACATCCATGTGATCAGACTCCTATAACGAACACACTCGTGAAGTTTCATAAAGATCAATATATGTATTAAGACGTTATAACACATTTCCTGTTTCCTTTTTCTCGCCATAAATTCGTTGCCTCGCCACGGCCAAACCGTTCGAGATATCAAAAATCCCCTGGCAATTTTTAATCATCAGTGTCTTGACTTCATGCTGACCGAGTTTGGTGGCGATCGGATTAATCGTCTAGGAGGAGTATATCAAATTCCAGAGCATGCGTTTTTCAAACAACCCTTAATAGCTGACTTCCTGTTGGCGTGGCGATTAACTTAGAGCGCGAAAGTTGTTCGGCCCGATGAGGTCTATATGTGTACCGAGTTTCATACTAATACGTGCAAGCATGTTTAATATATGGACCAAATTTTCAGACTTTTTTCAAGGGGGCGCTGTCGAGCCCCCCTGCCACGCCCGGGTACCAGCCTCTCCGGCGTCCTAATGGCCGCGGATTCCAATGTGTGTGCCAATTTTCAAGAGTTTTTGAGCATGTTAAGGCCCCCAAAAAGCCCCGGAAGACGGAAAAAAAAAAATAAAAAAATAAAAAAAAAATAAATATAGCTGCGAGCAGCGATGGCGGGCCCAAGCCCGGTGGCACCGCCACCCCGGTGGCTTCAGGGCAACTGTGCACAGCGGGCAATAGGCACTTAAAACGGTTAAACATCAAAGGACTATGTCAAATTCACTCCACATTTACTGCACTACAAGGTGCCGTTATAGAGCCCCTCCTCCCTGCCCATTTTCAAAGGATTACATGTGCCAAGTTTTAACATTATTCTGATGAATTTTGAAGCAAATCAGGTAAAAATAAGAGGGTGATCTCAATGTATGCTGAAAGTGACACATTTTCTGCTTCCAGTTGGTGGCGCTATGACTTTGAATCACAATAGTCAAATCCATGTGATCAGCCTTGTACAACGAAGACTAAGCCAAAGTTTCATCAAAATCAATTAATGTATGCAGAAGTTATAACACTTTGTTTCCCTTTTCTTGCCATAAATTCGTTGCCTCGCCACGGCCAAACCGTTTGAGATATCCAAAATCCGTTTGCAATTAAACAACTTCAATGTGTTCGCAACAAGTTAAAAAAAGCTTGGTGTAAATTGGATAAACCCTGTAGGAGTAGTAGTATAAAATTCATAGCCTGTTTTTTCAAAAAATTAACATTAAAACCAAAATAGCTGACTTCCTGTTGGTCGGAGCTAATGAATGTAAATTAGAAAATTGTCCGGCTTGATGAGAATAATATGTGTACCGAGTTTGGTGACTGTAGGAAAAACTAACCCCCACTTTTGTCAAAAGGTGGCGCTACTGAGCCCCTCCACCACGCCCATTTCTATGGCTTTGTCCATGTCTACTGGTTGACAATATTGATGTGTGTGTCGAGTTTCATGCAATTTGAAGCATGTTAAGAGCCTCAAAAACACTCAAGAATATTATTACAGTTTGACCTGTTGCCATGGCAACAATATTTCAAATATCAAAAATCCTGTCATAGGTCTACATCTGCTGTGTATTGACATTACACTGATGAAGTTTGAAGCAAATCAGGTAAAAATAAGAGGGTGATCTCAAAGCATTTTAAAAGTGATACACTTCTTGCTGCCATTTGGTGGCGCTATAACTTTGACTCACAATAGTTACATCCATGTGATCAGACTACTACAACCAACACACTCCTGAAGTTTCATAAACATCAATCAATGTATGCAGAAGTTATAACACATTTCCTGTTTCCCTTTTCTCGCCATAAATTCGTTGCCTCGCCACGGCCAAACCGTTTGAGATATCCAAAATCCGTTTGCAATTAAACAACTTCAATGTTTTCGCAACAAGTTAAAAAAAGCTTGGTGTAAATTGGATAAACCCTGTAGGAGTAGTAGTATAAAATTCATAGCCTGTTTTTTCAAAAAATTAACATTCAAACCAAAATAGCTGACTTCCTGTTGGTCGGAGCTAATGAATGTAAATTAGAAAATTGTCCGGCTTGATGAGAACAATATGTGTACCGAGTTTGGTGACTGTAGGAAAAACTAACCCCCACTTTTGTCAAAAGGTGGCGCTACTGAGCCCCTCCACCACGCCCATTTCTATGGCTTTGTCCATGTCTACTGGTTGACAATATTGATGTGTGTGTCGAGTTTCATGCAATTTGAAGCATGTTAAGAGCCTCAAAAACACTCAAGAATATTATTACAGTTTGACCTGTTGCCATGGCAACAATATTTCAAATATCAAAAATCCTGTCATAGGTCTACATCTGCTGTGTATTGACATTACACTGATGAAGTTTGAAGCAAATCAGGTAAAAATAAGAGGGTGATCTCAAAACATTTCAAAAAGTGATACACTTCCTGCTGCCAGTTGGTGGCGCTATAACTTTGACTCACAATAGTCACATCCATGTGATCAGACTCCTATAACGAACACACTCGTGAAGTTTCATAAAGATCAATATATGTATTAAGACGTTATAACACATTTCCTGTTTCCTTTTTCTCGCCATAAATTCGTTGCCTCGCCACGGCCAAACCGTTCGAGATATCAAAAATCCCCTGGCAATTTTTAATCATCAGTGTCTTGACTTCATGCTGACCGAGTTTGGTGGCGATCGGATTAATCGTCTAGGAGGAGTATATCAAATTCCAGAGCATGCGTTTTTCAAACAACCCTTAATAGCTGACTTCCTGTTGGCGTGGCGATTAACTTAGAGCGCGAAAGTTGTTCGGCCCGATGAGGTCTATATGTGTACCGAGTTTCATACTAATACGTGCAAGCATGTTTAATATATGGACCAAATTTTCAGACTTTTTTCAAGGGGGCGCTGTCGAGCCCCCCTGCCACGCCCGGGTACCAGCCTCTCCGGCGTCCTAATGGCCGCGGATTCCAATGTGTGTGCCAATTTTCAAGAGTTTTTGAGCATGTTAAGGCCCCCAAAAAGCCCCGGAAGACGGAAAAAAAAAAAAAAAAAAAAAAAAAAATAATAATAATCCTTAGAAGAACAAGAGGGCCCTGCGCGAATTTTCGCTTGGGCCCTAATAATCCTTAGAAGAACAAGAGGGCCCTGCGCGAATTTTCGCTTGGGCCCTAATAATCCTTAGAAGAACAAGAGGGCCCTGCGCGAATTTTCGCTTGGGCCCTAAATATAGCTGCGAGCAGCGATGGCGGGCCCAAGCCCGGTGGCACCGCCACCCCGGTGGCTTCGTCCTCAGTTAGGAACCAGTTAGGAACCTGGGTGTGCTCTTTGATACCAATCTTTCATTTGAAAGTCATGTTTCTAGTATCTGTAAAACCGCCTTCTTCCATCTAAAAAATATATCTAAATTACGACATATGCTCTCAATGACAAATGCGGAACAGTTGGTTCATGCATTCATGACCTCAAGACTAGATTATTGTAACGCTCTACTGGGTGGTTGTTCTGCTCGGCTTTTAAACAAACTACAGTTGGTTCAAAATGCGGCAGCTAGAGTTCTTACTAGAACCAGAAAGTATGACCATATTAGCCCAGTTCTGTCAACATTACATTGGCTTCCTATTAAACATCGTATAGATTTTAAAATCTTGCTACTTACTTATAAAGCTCTAAATGGTTTAGCTCCCCAGTACCTAAGTGAGCTCTTAATGCATTATAGTCCTTCACGTTTATTGCGATCTCAGAATTTAGGCCAGTTGATAATACCCAGAATATCAAAATCAACTGAAGGCGGCAGATCATTTTCCTATTTAGCACCTAAACTCTGGAACAATCTTCCTAGCATTGTTCGGGAAGCAGACACACTCTGTCAGTTTAAATCTAGACTAAAAACACATCTCTTTGCTCTTGCATACACATAACACATTATCAATACATTAACATTTTTCAAATCCGTTAAAGGATTGTTACGCTGCAATAATTAGGTCGGCCGGAACCGAGAACATTTCCTATAACACTAGATATACCTGTACATCAGAACAAGAATGGCATCTACGCTAATATCTGTCTCTCTGCTTATCCTGAGGTTTGCCGGGTGCTGGATCCAGGCCGTATCCAGGTCAGATGGAGAACCTGCGTCTGGACCTGACTACAACGTAGCCCAGGATCCCCGTATCCGCTTACATATATTTATATATAATCGATTTTTAATCTCTATAATAAAAATGTACAATTCAGATTTTGATCTCCATATACATTTACATATATATATCTTCCAAGGGGTTTTTTTCCCTCCTAGGACTTTTTTCCCAGTGCTAGCACGCTGGGTTTTTCTCCTAGGGGGTTTTTTCCACCCCTGGAAGTCAGCCGACATTGGCTTAATGTAGCACCATCTTGTATATGTTACATATTACCACGCTTGTTTGTACAGTTTTAACCACTTCCCTTTTTTTCTGTGCTTCTAATATGTAAAGCTGCTTTGAAACAATTACCAATTGTAAAAGCGCTATATAAATAAATTTGACTTGACTTGACTTGACTTGACTTCAGGGCAACTGTGCACAGCGGGCAATAGGCACTTAAAACGGTTAAACATGAAAGGACTATGTCAAATTCACTCCACATTTACTGCACTACAAGGTGCCGTTATAGAGCCCCTCCTCCCTGCCCATTTTCAAAGGATTACATGTGCCAAGTTTTAACATTATTCTGATGAATTTTGAAGCAAATCAGGTAAAAATAAGAGGGTGATCTCAATGTATGCTGAAAGTGACACATTTTCTGCTTCCAGTTGGTGGCGCTATGACTTTGAATCACAATAGTCAAATCCATGTGATCAGCCTTGTACAACGAAGACTAAGCCAAAGTTTCATCAAAATCAATTAATGTATGCAGAAGTTATAACACTTTGTTTCCCTTTTCTTGCCATAAATTCGTTGCCTCGCCACGGCCAAACCGTTTGAGATATCCAAAATCCGTTTGCAATTAAACAACTTCAATGTGTTAGCAACAAGTTAAAAAAAGCTTGGTGTAAATTGGATAAACCCTGTAGGAGTAGTAGTATAAAATTCATAGCCTGTTTTTTCAAAAAATTAACATTCAAACCAAAATAGCTGACTTCCTGTTGGTCGGAGCTAATGAATGTAAATTAGAAAATTGTCCGGCTTGATGAGAATAATATGTGTACCGAGTTTGGTGACTGTAGGAAAAACTAACCCCCCCACTTTTGTCAAAAGGTGGCGCTACTGAGCCCCTCCACCACGCCCATTTCTATAGCTTTGTCCATGTCTACTGGTTGACAATATTGATGTGTGTGTCGAGTTTCATGCAATTTGAAGCATGTTAAGAGCCTCAAAAACACTCAAGAATATTATTACAGTTTGACCTGTTGCCATGGCAACAATATTTCAAATATCAAAAATCCTGTCATAGGTCTACATCTGCTGTGTATTGACATTACACTGATGAAGTTTGAAGCAAATCAGGTAAAAATAAGAGGGTGATCTCAAAGCATTTTAAAAGTGATACACTTCTTGCTGCCATTTGGTGGCGCTATAACTTTGACTCACAATAGCTACATCAATGTGATCAGACTACTACAACCAACACACTCCTGAAGTTTCATAAACATCAATCAATGTATGCAGAAGTTATAACACATTTCCTGTTTCCCTTTTCTCGCCATAAATTCGTTGCCTCGCCACGGCCAAACCGTTTGAGATATCCAAAATCCGTTTGCAATTAAACAACTTCAATGTGTTCGCAACAAGTTAAAAAAAGCTTGGTGTAAATTGGATAAACCCTGTAGGAGTAGTAGTATAAAATTCATAGCCTGTTTTTTGAAAAAAATTAACATTCAAACCAAAATAGCTGACTTCCTGTTGGTCGGAGCTAATGAATGTAAATTAGAAAATTGTCCGGCTTGATGAGAATAATATGTGTACCGAGTTTGGTGACTGTAGGAAAAACTAACCCCCACTTTTGTCAAAAGGTGGCGCTACTGAGCCCCTCCACCACGCCCATTTCTATGGCTTTGTCCATGTCTACTGGTTGACAATATTGATGTGTGTGTCGAGTTTCATGCAATTTGAAGCATGTTAAGAGCCTCAAAAACACTCAAGAATATTATTACAGTTTGACCTGTTGCCATGGCAACAATATTTCAAATATCAAAAATCCTGTCATAGGTCTACATCTGCTGTGTATTGACATTACACTGATGAAGTTTGAAGCAAATCAGGTAAAAATAAGAGGGTGATCTCAAAACATTTCAAAAAGTGATACACTTCCTGCTGCCAGTTGGTGGCGCTATAACTTTGACTCACAATAGTCACATCCATGTGATCAGACTCCTATAACGAACACACTCGTGAAGTTTCATAAAGATCAATATATGTATTAAGACGTTATAACACATTTCCTGTTTCCTTTTTCTCGCCATAAATTCGTTGCCTCGCCACGGCCAAACCGTTCGAGATATCAAAAATCCCCTGGCAATTTTTAATCATCAGTGTCTTGACTTCATGCTGACCGAGTTTGGTGGCGATCGGATTAATCGTCTAGTAGGAGTATATCAAATTCCAGAGCATGCGTTTTTCAAACAACCCTTAATAGCTGACTTCCTGTTGGCGTGGCGTTTAACTTAGAGCGCGAAAGTTGTTCGGCCCGATGAGGTCTATATGTGTACCGAGTTTCATACTAATACGTGCAAGCATGTTTAATATATGGACCAAATTTTCAGACTTTTTTCAAGGGGGCGCTGTCGAGCCCCCCTGCCACGCCCGGGTACCAGCCTCTCCGGCGTCCTAATGGCCGCGGATTCCAATGTGTGTGCCAATTTTCAAGAGTTTTTGAGCATGTTAAGGCCCCCAAAAAGCCCCGGAAGACGAAAAAAAAATAAAAAAATAATAATAATAATAATAAATATAGCTGCGAGCAGCGATGGCGGGCCAAAGCCCGGTGGCACCGCCACCCCGGTGGCTTCAGGGCAACTGTGCACAGCGGGCAATAGGCACTTAAAACGGTTAAACATCAAAGGACTATGTCAAATTCACTCCACATTTACTGCACTACAAGGTGCCGCTATAGAGCCCCTCCTCCCTGCCCATTTTCAAAGGATTACATGTGCCAAGTTTTAACATTATTCTGATGAATTTTGAAGCAATTCAGGTAAAAATAAGAAGGTGATCTCAATGTATGCTGAAAGTGACACATTTTCTGCTTCCAGTTGGTGGCGCTATGACTTTGAATCACAATAGTCAAATCCATGTGATCAGCCTTGTACAACGAAGACTAAGCCAAAGTTTCATCAAAATCAATTAATGTATGCAGAAGTTATAACACTTTGTTTCCCTTTTCTTGCCATAAATTCGTTGCCTCGCCACGGCCAAACCGTTTGAGATATCCAAAATCCGTTTGCAATTAAACAACTTCAATGTGTTAGCAACAAGTTAAAAAAAGCTTGGTGTAAATTGGATAAACCCTGTAGGAGTAGTAGTATAAAATTCATAGCCTGTTTTTTCAAAAAATTAACATTCAAACCAAAATAGCTGACTTCCTGTTGGTCGGAGCTAATGAATGTAAATTAGAAAATTGTCCGGCTTGATGAGAATAATATGTGTACCGAGTTTGGTGACTGTAGGAAAAACTAACCCCCACTTTTGTCAAAAGGTGGCGCTACTGAGCCCCTCCACCACGCCCATTTCTATGGCTTTGTCCATGTCTACTGGTTGACAATATTGATGTGTGTGTCGAGTTTCATGCAATTTGAAGCATGTTAAGAGCCTCAAAAACACTCAAGAATATTATTACAGTTTGACCTGTTGCCATGGCAACAATATTTCAAATATCAAAAATCCTGTCATAGGTCTACATCTGCTGTGTATTGACATTACACTGATGAAGTTTGAAGCAAATCAGGTAAAAATAAGAGGGTGATCTCAAAGCATTTTAAAAGTGATACACTTCTTGCTGCCATTTGGTGGCGCTATAACTTTGACTCACAATAGTTACATCCATGTGATCAGACTACTACAACCAACACACTCCTGAAGTTTCATAAACATCAATCAATGTATGCAGAAGTTATAACACATTTCCTGTTTCCCTTTTCTCGCCATAAATTCGTTGCCTCGCCACGGCCAAACCGTTTGAGATATCCAAAATCCGTTTGCAATTAAACAACTTCAATGTGTTCACAACAAGTTAAAAAAAGCTTGGTGTAAATTGGATAAACCCTGTAGGAGTAGTAGTATAAAATTCATAGCCTGTTTTTTCAAAAAATTAACATTCAAACCAAAATAGCTGACTTCCTGTTGGTCGGAGCTAATGAATGTAAATTAGAAAATTGTCCGGCTTGACGAGAACAATATGTGTACCGAGTTTGGTGACTGTAGGAAAAACTAACCCCCCCACTTTTGTCAAAAGGTGGCGCTACTGAGCCCCTCCACCACGCCCATTTCTATGGCTTTGTCCATGTGTACTGGTTGACAATATTGATGTGTGTGTCTAGTTTCATGCAATTTGAAGCATGTTAAGAGCCTCAAAAACACTCAAGAATATTATTACAGTTTGACCTGTTGCCATGGCAACAATATTTCAAATATCAAAAATCCTGTCATAGGTCTACATCTGCTGTGTATTGACATTACACTGATGAAGTTTGAAGCAAATCAGGTAAAAATAAGAGGGTGATCTCAAAACATTTCAAAAAGTGATACACTTCCTGCTGCCAGTTGGTGGCGCTATAACTTTGACTCACAATAGTCACATCCATGTGATCAGACTCCTATAACGAACACACTCGTGAAGTTTCATAAAGATCAATATATGTATTAAGACGTTATAACACATTTCCTGTTTCCTTTTTCTCGCCATAAATTCGTTGCCTCGCCACGGCCAAACCGTTCGAGATATCAAAAATCCCCTGGCAATTTTTAATCATCAGTGTCTTGACTTCATGCTGACCGAGTTTGGTGGCGATCGGATTAATCGTCTAGGAGGAGTATATCAAATTCCAGAGCATGCGTTTTTCAAACAACCCTTAATAGCTGACTTCCTGTTGGCGTGGCGATTAACTTAGAGCACGAAAGTTGTTCGGCCCGATGAGGTCTATATGTGTACCGAGTTTCATACTAATACGTGCAAGCATGTTTAATATATGGACCAAATTTTCAGACTTTTTTCAAGGGGGCGCTGTCGAGCCCCTGCCACGCCCGGGTACCAGCCTCTCCGGCGTCCTAATGGCCGCGGATTCCAATGTGTGTGCCAATTTTCAAGAGTTTTTGAGCATGTTAAGGCCCCCAAAAAGCCCCGGAAGACGGAAAAAAAAAAAAAAAAAAAAAAAAAAAAAAAATAATAATAATCCTTAGAAGAACAAGAGGGCCCTGCGCGAATTTTCGCTTGGGCCCTAATAATCCTTAGAAGAACAAGAGGGCCCTGCGCGAATTTTCGCTTGGGCCCTAATAATCCTTAGAAGAACAAGAGGGCCCTGCGCGAATTTTCGCTTGGGCCCTAAATATAGCTGCGAGCAGCGATGGCGGGCCCAAGCCCGGTGGCACCGCCACCCCGGTGGCTTCGTCCTCAGTTAGGAACCAGTTAGGAACCTGGGTGTGCTCTTTGATACCAATCTTTCATTTGAAAGTCATGTTTCTAGTATCTGTAAAACCGCCTTCTTCCATCTAAAAAATATATCTAAATTACGACATATGCTCTCAATGACAAATGCGGAACAGTTGGTTCATGCATTCATGACCTCAAGACTAGATTATTGTAACGCTCTACTGGGTGGTTGTTCTGCTCGGCTTTTAAACAAACTACAGTTGGTTCAAAATGCGGCAGCTAGAGTTCTTACTAGAACCAGAAAGTATGACCATATTAGCCCAGTTCTGTCAACATTACATTGGCTTCCTATTAAACATCGTATAGATTTTAAAATCTTGCTACTTACTTATAAAGCTCTAAATGGTTTAGCTCCCCAGTACCTAAGTGAGCTCTTAATGCATTATAGTCCTTCACGTTTATTGCGATCTCAGAATTTAGGCCAGTTGATAATACCCAGAATATCAAAATCAACTGAAGGCGGCAGATCATTTTCCTATTTAGCACCTAAACTCTGGAACAATCTTCCTAGCATTGTTCGGGAAGCAGACACACTCTGTCAGTTTAAATCTAGACTAAAAACACATCTCTTTGCTCTTGCATACACATAACACATTATCAATACATTAACATTTTTCAAATCCGTTAAAGGATTGTTACGCTGCAATAATTAGGTCGGCCGGAACCGAGAACATTTCCTATAACACTAGATATACCTGTACATCAGAACAAGAATGGCATCTACGCTAATATCTGTCTCTCTGCTTATCCTGAGGTTTGCCGGGTGCTGGATCCAGGCCGTATCCAGGTCAGATGGAGAACCTGCGTCTGGACCTGACTACAACGTAGCCCAGGATCCCCGTATCCGCTTACATATATTTATATATAATCGATTTTTAATCTCTATAATAAAAATGTACAATTCAGATTTTGATCTCCATATACATTTACATATATATATCTTCCAAGGGGTTTTTTCCCTCCTAGGACTTTTTTCCCAGTGCTAGCACGCTGGGTTTTTCTCCTAGGGGGTTTTTTCCACCCCTGGAAGTCAGCCGACATTGGCTTAATGTAGCACCATCTTGTATATGTTACATATTACCACGCTTGTTTGTACAGTTTTAACCACTTCCCTTTTTTTCTGTGCTTCTAATATGTAAAGCTGCTTTGAAACAATTACCAATTGTAAAAGCGCTATATAAATAAATTTGACTTGACTTGACTTGACTTGACTTCAGGGCAACTGTGCACAGCGGGCAATAGGCACTTAAAACGGTTAAACATGAAAGGACTATGTCAAATTCACTCCACATTTACTGCACTACAAGGTGCCGTTATAGAGCCCCTCCTCCCTGCCCATTTTCAAAGGATTACATGTGCCAAGTTTTAACATTATTCTGATGAATTTTGAAGCAAATCAGGTAAAAATAAGAGGGTGATCTCAATGTATGCTGAAAGTGACACATTTTCTGCTTCCAGTTGGTGGCGCTATGACTTTGAATCACAATAGTCAAATCCATGTGATCAGCCTTGTACAACGAAGACTAAGCCAAAGTTTCATCAAAATCAATTAATGTATGCAGAAGTTATAACACTTTGTTTCCCTTTTCTTGCCATAAATTCGTTGCCTCGCCACGGCCAAACCGTTTGAGATATCCAAAATCCGTTTGCAATTAAACAACTTCAATGTGTTAGCAACAAGTTAAAAAAAGCTTGGTGTAAATTGGATAAACCCTGTAGGAGTAGTAGTATAAAATTCATAGCCTGTTTTTTCAAAAAATTAACATTCAAACCAAAATAGCTGACTTCCTGTTGGTCGGAGCTAATGAATGTAAATTAGAAAATTGTCCGGCTTGATGAGAATAATATGTGTACCGAGTTTGGTGACTGTAGGAAAAACTAACCCCCACTTTTGTCAAAAGGTGGCGCTACTGAGCCCCTCCACCACGCCCATTTCTATAGCTTTGTCCATGTCTACTGGTTGACAATATTGATGTGTGTGTCGAGTTTCATGCAATTTGAAGCATGTTAAGAGCCTCAAAAACACTCAAGAATATTATTACAGTTTGACCTGTTGCCATGGCAACAATATTTCAAATATCAAAAATCCTGTCATAGGTCTACATCTGCTGTGTATTGACATTACACTGATGAAGTTTGAAGCAAATCAGGTAAAAATAAGAGGGTGATCTCAAAGCATTTTAAAAGTGATACACTTCTTGCTGCCATTTGGTGGCGCTATAACTTTGACTCACAATAGCTACATCAATGTGATCAGACTACTACAACCAACACACTCCTGAAGTTTCATAAACATCAATCAATGTATGCAGAAGTTATAACACATTTCCTGTTTCCCTTTTCTCGCCATAAATTCGTTGCCTCGCCACGGCCAAACCGTTTGAGATATCCAAAATCCGTTTGCAATTAAACAACTTCAATGTGTTCGCAACAAGTTAAAAAAAGCTTGGTGTAAATTGGATAAACCCTGTAGGAGTAGTAGTATAAAATTCATAGCCTGTTTTTTGAAAAAAATTAACATTCAAACCAAAATAGCTGACTTCCTGTTGGTCGGAGCTAATGAATGTAAATTAGAAAATTGTCCGGCTTGATGAGAATAATATGTGTACCGAGTTTGGTGACTGTAGGAAAAACTAACCCCCACTTTTGTCAAAAGGTGGCGCTACTGAGCCCCTCCACCACGCCCATTTCTATGGCTTTGTCCATGTCTACTGGTTGACAATATTGATGTGTGTGTCGAGTTTCATGCAATTTGAAGCATGTTAAGAGCCTCAAAAACACTCAAGAATATTATTACAGTTTGACCTGTTGCCATGGCAACAATATTTCAAATATCAAAAATCCTGTCATAGGTCTACATCTGCTGTGTATTGACATTACACTGATGAAGTTTGAAGCAAATCAGGTAAAAATAAGAGGGTGATCTCAAAACATTTCAAAAAGTGATACACTTCCTGCTGCCAGTTGGTGGCGCTATAACTTTGACTCACAATAGTCACATCCATGTGATCAGACTCCTATAACGAACACACTCGTGAAGTTTCATAAAGATCAATATATGTATTAAGACGTTATAACACATTTCCTGTTTCCTTTTTCTCGCCATAAATTCGTTGCCTCGCCACGGCCAAACCGTTCGAGATATCAAAAATCCCCTGGCAATTTTTAATCATCAGTGTCTTGACTTCATGCTGACCGAGTTTGGTGGCGATCGGATTAATCGTCTAGGAGGAGTATATCAAATTCCAGAGCATGCGTTTTTCAAACAACCCTTAATAGCTGACTTCCTGTTGGCGTGGCGTTTAACTTAGAGCGCGAAAGTTGTTCGGCCCGATGAGGTCTATATGTGTACCGAGTTTCATACTAATACGTGCAAGCATGTTTAATATATGGACCAAATTTTCAGACTTTTTTCAAGGGGGCGCTGTCGAGCCCCCCTGCCACGCCCGGGTACCAGCCTCTCCGGCGTCCTAATGGCCGCGGATTCCAATGTGTGTGCCAATTTTCAAGAGTTTTTGAGCATGTTAAGGCCCCCAAAAAGCCCCGGAAGACGAAAAAAAAAAAAAAAAAAAATAATAATAATAAATATAGCTGCGAGCAGCGATGGCGGGCCCAAGCCCGGTGGCACCGCCACCCCGGTGGCTTCAGGGCAACTGTGCACAGCGGGCAATAGGCACTTAAAACGGTTAAACATCAAAGGACTATGTCAAATTCACTCCACATTTACTGCACTACAAGGTGCCGCTATAGAGCCCCTCCTCCCTGCCCATTTTCAAAGGATTACATGTGCCAAGTTTTAACATTATTCTGATGAATTTTGAAGCAATTCAGGTAAAAATAAGAAGGTGATCTCAATGTATGCTGAAAGTGACACATTTTCTGCTTCCAGTTGGTGGCGCTATGACTTTGAATCACAATAGTCAAATCCATGTGATCAGCCTTGTACAACGAAGACTAAGCCAAAGTTTCATCAAAATCAATTAATGTATGCAGAAGTTATAACACTTTGTTTCCCTTTTCTTGCCATAAATTCGTTGCCTCGCCACGGCCAAACCGTTTGAGATATCCAAAATCCGTTTGCAATTAAACAACTTCAATGTGTTAGCAACAAGTTAAAAAAAAGCTTGGTGTAAATTGGATAAACCCTGTAGGAGTAGTAGTATAAAATTCATAGCCTGTTTTTTCAAAAAATTAACATTCAAACCAAAATAGCTGACTTCCTGTTGGTCGGAGCTAATGAATGTAAATTAGAAAATTGTCCGGCTTGATGAGAATAATATGTGTACCGAGTTTGGTGACTGTAGGAAAAACTAACCCCCACTTTTGTCAAAAGGTGGCGCTACTGAGCCCCTCCACCACGCCCATTTCTATGGCTTTGTCCATGTCTACTGGTTGACAATATTGATGTGTGTGTCGAGTTTCATGCAATTTGAAGCATGTTAAGAGCCTCAAAAACACTCAAGAATATTATTACAGTTTGACCTGTTGCCATGGCAACAATATTTCAAATATCAAAAATCCTGTCATAGGTCTACATCTGCTGTGTATTGACATTACACTGATGAAGTTTGAAGCAAATCAGGTAAAAATAAGAGGGTGATCTCAAAGCATTTTAAAAGTGATACACTTCTTGCTGCCATTTGGTGGCGCTATAACTTTGACTCACAATAGTTACATCCATGTGATCAGACTACTACAACCAACACACTCCTGAAGTTTCATAAACATCAATCAATGTATGCAGAAGTTATAACACATTTCCTGTTTCCCTTTTCTCGCCATAAATTCGTTGCCTCGCCACGGCCAAACCGTTTGAGATATCCAAAATCCGTTTGCAATTAAACAACTTCAATGTGTTCACAACAAGTTAAAAAAAGCTTGGTGTAAATTGGATAAACCCTGTAGGAGTAGTAGTATAAAATTCATAGCCTGTTTTTTCAAAAAATTAACATTCAAACCAAAATAGCTGACTTCCTGTTGGTCGGAGCTAATGAATGTAAATTAGAAAATTGTCCGGCTTGATGAGAATAATATGTGTACCGAGTTTGGTGACTGTAGGAAAAACTAACCCCCACTTTTGTCAAAAGGTGGCGCTACTGAGCCCCTCCACCACGCCCATTTCTATGGCTTTGTCTATGTCTACTGGTTGACAATATTGATGTGTGTGTCGAGTTTCATGCAATTTGAAGCATGTTAAGAGCCTCAAAAACACTCAAGAATATTATTACAGTTTGACCTGTTGCCATGGCAACAATATTTCAAATATCAAAAATCCTGTCATAGGTCTACATCTGCTGTGTATTGACATTACACTGATGAAGTTTGAAGCAAATCAGGTAAAAATAAGAGGGTGATCTCAAAACATTTCAAAAAGTGATACACTTCCTGCTGCCAGTTGGTGGCGCTATAACTTTGACTCACAATAGTCACATCCATGTGATCAGACTCCTATAACGAACACACTCGTGAAGTTTCATAAAGATCAATATATGTATTAAGACGTTATAACACATTTCCTGTTTCCTTTTTCTCGCCATAAATTCGTTGCCTCGCCACGGCCAAACCGTTCGAGATATCAAAAATCCCCTGGCAATTTTTAATCATCAGTGTCTTGACTTCATGCTGACCGAGTTTGGTGGCGATCGGATTAATCGTCTAGGAGGAGTATATCAAATTCCAGAGCATGCGTTTTTCAAACAACCCTTAATAGCTGACTTCCTGTTGGCGTGGCGATTAACTTAGAGCGCGAAAGTTGTTCGGCCCGATGAGGTCTATATGTGTACCGAGTTTCATACTAATACGTGCAAGCATGTTTAATATATGGACCAAATTTTCAGACTTTTTTCAAGGGGCGCTGTCGAGCCCCCTGCCACGCCCAGGTACCAGCCTCTCCGGCGTCCTAATGGCCGCGGATTCCAATGTGTGTGCCAATTTTCAAGAGTTTTTGAGCATGTTAAGGCCCCCAAAAAGCCCCGGAAGACGAAAAAAAAAAAAAAAAAAAAAAATAAAAAAAAATAAATATAGCTGCGAGCAGCGATGGCGGGCCCAAGCCCGGTGGCACCGCCACCCCGGTGGCTTCAGGGCAACTGTGCACAGCGGGCAATAGGCACTTAAAACGGTTAAACATCAAAGGACTATGTCAAATTCACTCCACATTTACTGCACTACAAGGTGCCGTTATAGAGCCCCTCCTCCCTGCCCATTTTCAAAGGATTACATGTGCCAAGTTTTAACATTATTCTGATGAATTTTGAAGCAAATCAGGTAAAAATAAGAGGGTGATCTCAATGTATGCTGAAAGTGACACATTTTCTGCTTCCAGTTGGTGGCGCTATGACTTTGAATCACAATAGTCAAATCCATGTGATCAGCCTTGTACAACGAAGACTAAGCCAAAGTTTCATCAAAATCAATTAATGTATGCAGAAGTTATAACACTTTGTTTCCCTTTTCTTGCCATAAATTCGTTGCCTCGCCACGGCCAAACCGTTTGAGATATCCAAAATCCGTTTGCAATTAAACAACTTCAATGTGTTCGCAACAAGTTAAAAAAAGATTGGTGTAAATTGGATAAACCCTGTAGGAGTAGTAGTATAAAATTCATAGCCTGTTTTTTCAAAAAATTAACATTAAAACCAAAATAGCTGACTTCCTGTTGGTCGGAGCTAATGAATGTAAATTAGAAAATTGTCCGGCTTGATGAGAATAATATGTGTACCGAGTTTGGTGACTGTAGGAAAAACTAACCCCCACTTTTGTCAAAAGGTGGCGCTACTGAGCCCCTCCACCACGCCCATTTCTATGGCTTTGTCCATGTCTACTGGTTGACAATATTGATGTGTGTGTCGAGTTTCATGCAATTTGAAGCATGTTAAGAGCCTCAAAAACACTCAAGAATATTATTACAGTTTGACCTGTTGCCATGGCAACAATATTTCAAATATCAAAAATCCTGTCATAGGTCTACATCTGCTGTGTATTGACATTACACTGATGAAGTTTGAAGCAAATCAGGTAAAAATAAGAGGGTGATCTCAAAGCATTTTAAAAGTGATACACTTCTTGCTGCCATTTGGTGGCGCTATAACTTTGACTCACAATAGTTACATCCATGTGATCAGACTACTACAACCAACACACTCCTGAAGTTTCATAAACATCAATCAATGTATGCAGAAGTTATAACACATTTCCTGTTTCCCTTTTCTCGCCATAAATTCGTTGCCTCGCCACGGCCAAACCGTTTGAGATATCCAAAATCCGTTTGCAATTAAACAACTTCAATGTTTTCGCAACAAGTTAAAAAAAGCTTGGTGTAAATTGGATAAACCCTGTAGGAGTAGTAGTATAAAATTCATAGCCTGTTTTTTCAAAAAATTAACATTCAAACCAAAATAGCTGACTTCCTGTTGGTCGGAGCTAATGAATGTAAATTAGAAAATTGTCCGGCTTGATGAGAACAATATGTGTACCGAGTTTGGTGACTGTAGGAAAAACTAACCCCCCCACTTTTGTCAAAAGGTGGCGCTACTGAGCCCCTCCACCACGCCCATTTCTATGGCTTTGTCCATGTGTACTGGTTGACAATATTGATGTGTGTGTCTAGTTTCATGCAATTTGAAGCATGTTAAGGCCCCCAAAAAGCCCCGGAAGACGGAAAAAAAAAAAAAAAAAAAAAAAAATAATAATAATCCTTAGAAGAACAAGAGGGCCCTGCGCGAATTTTCGCTTGGGCCCTAATAATCCTTAGAAGAACAAGAGGGCCCTGCGCGAATTTTCGCTTGGGCCCTAATAATCCTTAGAAGAACAAGAGGGCCCTGCGCGAATTTTCGCTTGGGCCCTAAATATAGCTGCGAGCAGCGATGGCGGGCCCAAGCCCGGTGGCACCGCCACCCCGGTGGCTTCGTCCTCAGTTAGGAACCAGTTAGGAACCTGGGTGTGCTCTTTGATACCAATCTTTCATTTGAAAGTCATGTTTCTAGTATCTGTAAAACCGCCTTCTTCCATCTAAAAAATATATCTAAATTACGACATATGCTCTCAATGACAAATGCGGAACAGTTGGTTCATGCATTCATGACCTCAAGACTAGATTATTGTAACGCTCTACTGGGTGGTTGTTCTGCTCGGCTTTTAAACAAACTACAGTTGGTTCAAAATGCGGCAGCTAGAGTTCTTACTAGAACCAGAAAGTATGACCATATTAGCCCAGTTCTGTCAACATTACATTGGCTTCCTATTAAACATCGTATAGATTTTAAAATCTTGCTACTTACTTATAAAGCTCTAAATGGTTTAGCTCCCCAGTACCTAAGTGAGCTCTTAATGCATTATAGTCCTTCACGTTTATTGCGATCTCAGAATTTAGGCCAGTTGATAATACCCAGAATATCAAAATCAACTGAAGGCGGCAGATCATTTTCCTATTTAGCACCTAAACTCTGGAACAATCTTCCTAGCATTGTTCGGGAAGCAGACACACTCTGTCAGTTTAAATCTAGACTAAAAACACATCTCTTTGCTCTTGCATACACATAACACATTATCAATACATTAACATTTTTCAAATCCGTTAAAGGATTGTTACGCTGCAATAATTAGGTCGGCCGGAACCGAGAACATTTCCTATAACACTAGATATACCTGTACATCAGAACAAGAATGGCATCTACGCTAATATCTGTCTCTCTGCTTATCCTGAGGTTTGCCGGGTGCTGGATCCAGGCCGTATCCAGGTCAGATGGAGAACCTGCGTCTGGACCTGACTACAACGTAGCCCAGGATCCCCGTATCCGCTTACATATATTTATATATAATCGATTTTTAATCTCTATAATAAAAATGTACAATTCAGATTTTGATCTCCATATACATTTACATATATATATCTTCCAAGGGGTTTTTTCCCTCCTAGGACTTTTTTCCCAGTGCTAGCACGCTGGGTTTTTCTCCTAGGGGTTTTTTCCACCCCTGGAAGTCAGCCGACATTGGCTTAATGTAGCACCATCTTGTATATGTTACATATTACCACGCTTGTTTGTACAGTTTTAACCACTTCCCTTTTTTTCTGTGCTTCTAATATGTAAAGCTGCTTTGAAACAATTACCAATTGTAAAAGCGCTATATAAATAAATTTGACTTGACTTGACTTGACTTGACTTCAGGGCAACTGTGCACAGCGGGCAATAGGCACTTAAAACGGTTAAACATGAAAGGACTATGTCAAATTCACTCCACATTTACTGCACTACAAGGTGCCGTTATAGAGCCCCTCCTCCCTGCCCATTTTCAAAGGATTACATGTGCCAAGTTTTAACATTATTCTGATGAATTTTGAAGCAAATCAGGTAAAAATAAGAGGGTGATCTCAATGTATGCTGAAAGTGACACATTTTCTGCTTCCAGTTGGTGGCGCTATGACTTTGAATCACAATAGTCAAATCCATGTGATCAGCCTTGTACAACGAAGACTAAGCCAAAGTTTCATCAAAATCAATTAATGTATGCAGAAGTTATAACACTTTGTTTCCCTTTTCTTGCCATAAATTCGTTGCCTCGCCACGGCCAAACCGTTTGAGATATCCAAAATCCGTTTGCAATTAAACAACTTCAATGTGTTAGCAACAAGTTAAAAAAAGCTTGGTGTAAATTGGATAAACCCTGTAGGAGTAGTAGTATAAAATTCATAGCCTGTTTTTTCAAAAAATTAACATTCAAACCAAAATAGCTGACTTCCTGTTGGTCGGAGCTAATGAATGTAAATTAGAAAATTGTCCGGCTTGATGAGAATAATATGTGTACCGAGTTTGGTGACTGTAGGAAAAACTAACCCCCACTTTTGTCAAAAGGTGGCGCTACTGAGCCCCTCCACCACGCCCATTTCTATAGCTTTGTCCATGTCTACTGGTTGACAATATTGATGTGTGTGTCGAGTTTCATGCAATTTGAAGCATGTTAAGGGCCTCAAAAACACTCAAGAATATTATTACAGTTTGACCTGTTGCCATGGCAACAATATTTCAAATATCAAAAATCCTGTCATAGGTCTACATCTGCTGTGTATTGACATTACACTGATGAAGTTTGAAGCAAATCAGGTAAAAATAAGAGGGTGATCTCAAAGCATTTTAAAAGTGATACACTTCTTGCTGCCATTTGGTGGCGCTATAACTTTGACTCACAATAGCTACATCAATGTGATCAGACTACTACAACCAACACACTCCTGAAGTTTCATAAACATCAATCAATGTATGCAGAAGTTATAACACATTTCCTGTTTCCCTTTTCTCGCCATAAATTCGTTGCCTCGCCACGGCCAAACCGTTTGAGATATCCAAAATCCGTTTGCAATTAAACAACTTCAATGTGTTCGCAACAAGTTAAAAAAAGCTTGGTGTAAATTGGATAAACCCTGTAGGAGTAGTAGTATAAAATTCATAGCCTGTTTTTTGAAAAAAATTAACATTCAAACCAAAATAGCTGACTTCCTGTTGGTCGGAGCTAATGAATGTAAATTAGAAAATTGTCCGGCTTGATGAGAATAATATGTGTACCGAGTTTGGTGACTGTAGGAAAAACTAACCCCCACTTTTGTCAAAAGGTGGCGCTACTGAGCCCCTCCACCACGCCCATTTCTATGGCTTTGTCCATGTCTACTGGTTGACAATATTGATGTGTGTGTCGAGTTTCATGCAATTTGAAGCATGTTAAGAGCCTCAAAAACACTCAAGAATATTATTACAGTTTGACCTGTTGCCATGGCAACAATATTTCAAATATCAAAAATCCTGTCATAGGTCTACATCTGCTGTGTATTGACATTACACTGATGAAGTTTGAAGCAAATCAGGTAAAAATAAGAGGGTGATCTCAAAGCATTTTAAAAGTGATACACTTCTTGCTGCCATTTGGTGGCGCTATAACTTTGACTCACAATAGTTACATCCATGTGATCAGACTACTACAACCAACACACTCCTGAAGTTTCATAAACATCAATCAATGTATGCAGAAGTTATAACACATTTCCTGTTTCCCTTTTCTCGCCATAAATTCGTTGCCTCGCCACGGCCAAACCGTTTGAGATATCCAAAATCCGTTTGCAATTAAACAACTTCAATGTGTTCACAACAAGTTAAAAAAAGCTTGGTGTAAATTGGATAAACCCTGTAGGAGTAGTAGTATAAAATTCATAGCCTGTTTTTTCAAAAAATTAACATTCAAACCAAAATAGCTGACTTCCTGTTGGTCGGAGCTAATGAATGTAAATTAGAAAATTGTCCGGCTTGATGAGAATAATATGTGTACCGAGTTTGGTGACTGTAGGAAAAACTAACCCCCACTTTTGTCAAAAGGTGGCGCTACTGAGCCCCTCCACCACGCCCATTTCTATGGCTTTGTCTATGTCTACTGGTTGACAATATTGATGTGTGTGTCGAGTTTCATGCAATTTGAAGCATGTTAAGAGCCTCAAAAACACTCAAGAATATTATTACAGTTTGACCTGTTGCCATGGCAACAATATTTCAAATATCAAAAATCCTGTCATAGGTCTACATCTGCTGTGTATTGACATTACACTGATGAAGTTTGAAGCAAATCAGGTAAAAATAAGAGGGTGATCTCAAAACATTTCAAAAAGTGATACACTTCCTGCTGCCAGTTGGTGGCGCTATAACTTTGACTCACAATAGTCACATCCATGTGATCAGACTCCTATAACGAACACACTCGTGAAGTTTCATAAAGATCAATATATGTATTAAGACGTTATAACACATTTCCTGTTTCCTTTTTCTCGCCATAAATTCGTTGCCTCGCCACGGCCAAACCGTTCGAGATATCAAAAATCCCCTGGCAATTTTTAATCATCAGTGTCTTGACTTCATGCTGACCGAGTTTGGTGGCGATCGGATTAATCGTCTAGGAGGAGTATATCAAATTCCAGAGCATGCGTTTTTCAAACAACCCTTAATAGCTGACTTCCTGTTGGCGTGGCGATTAACTTAGAGCGCGAAAGTTGTTCGGCCCGATGAGGTCTATATGTGTACCGAGTTTCATACTAATACGTGCAAGCATGTTTAATATATGGACCAAATTTTCAGACTTTTTTCAAGGGGGCGCTGTCGAGCCCCCCTGCCACGCCCGGGTACCAGCCTCTCCGGCGTCCTAATGGCCGCGGATTCCAATGTGTGTGCCAATTTTCAAGAGTTTTTGAGCATGTTAAGGCCCCCAAAAAGCCCCGGAAGACGAAAAAAAAAAAAATAAAAAAAAATAAAAAAAAAATAAATATAGCTGCGAGCAGCGATGGCGGGCCCAAGCCCGGTGGCACCGCCACCCCGGTGGCTTCAGGGCAACTGTGCACAGCGGGCAATAGGCACTTAAAACGGTTAAACATCAAAGGACTATGTCAAATTCACTCCACATTTACTGCACTACAAGGTGCCGTTATAGAGCCCCTCCTCCCTGCCCATTTTCAAAGGATTACATGTGCCAAGTTTTAACATTATTCTGATGAATTTTGAAGCAAATCAGGTAAAAATAAGAGGGTGATCTCAATGTATGCTGAAAGTGACACATTTTCTGCTTCCAGTTGGTGGCGCTATGACTTTGAATCACAATAGTCAAATCCATGTGATCAGCCTTGTACAACGAAGACTAAGCCAAAGTTTCATCAAAATCAATTAATGTATGCAGAAGTTATAACACTTTGTTTCCCTTTTCTTGCCATAAATTCGTTGCCTCGCCACGGCCAAACCGTTTGAGATATCCAAAATCCGTTTGCAATTAAACAACTTCAATGTGTTCGCAACAAGTTAAAAAAAGATTGGTGTAAATTGGATAAACCCTGTAGGAGTAGTAGTATAAAATTCATAGCCTGTTTTTTCAAAAAATTAACATTAAAACCAAAATAGCTGACTTCCTGTTGGTCGGAGCTAATGAATGTAAATTAGAAAATTGTCCGGCTTGATGAGAATAATATGTGTACCGAGTTTGGTGACTGTAGGAAAAACTAACCCCCCCACTTTTGTCAAAAGGTGGCGCTACTGAGCCCCTCCACCACGCCCATTTCTATGGCTTTGTCCATGTCTACTGGTTGACAATATTGATGTGTGTGTCGAGTTTCATGCAATTTGAAGCATGTTAAGAGCCTCAAAAACACTCAAGAATATTATTACAGTTTGACCTGTTGCCATGGCAACAATATTTCAAATATCAAAAATCCTGTCATAGGTCTACATCTGCTGTGTATTGACATTACACTGATGAAGTTTGAAGCAAATCAGGTAAAAATAAGAGGGTGATCTCAAAGCATTTTAAAAGTGATACACTTCTTGCTGCCATTTGGTGGCGCTATAACTTTGACTCACAATAGTTACATCCATGTGATCAGACTACTACAACCAACACACTCCTGAAGTTTCATAAACATCAATCAATGTATGCAGAAGTTATAACACATTTCCTGTTTCCCTTTTCTCGCCATAAATTCGTTGCCTCGCCACGGCCAAACCGTTTGAGATATCCAAAATCCGTTTGCAATTAAACAACTTCAATGTTTTCGCAACAAGTTAAAAAAAGCTTGGTGTAAATTGGATAAACCCTGTAGGAGTAGTAGTATAAAATTCATAGCCTGTTTTTTCAAAAAATTAACATTCAAACCAAAATAGCTGACTTCCTGTTGGTCGGAGCTAATGAATGTAAATTAGAAAATTGTCCGGCTTGATGAGAACAATATGTGTACCGAGTTTGGTGACTGTAGGAAAATCTAACCCCCCCACTTTTGTCAAAAGGTGGCGCTACTGAGCCCCTCCACCACGCCCATTTCTATGGCTTTGTCCATGTGTACTGGTTGACAATATTGATGTGTGTGTCTAGTTTCATGCAATTTGAAGCATGTTAAGAGCCTCAAAAACACTCAAGAATATTATTACAGTTTGACCTGTTGCCATGGCAACAATATTTCAAATATCAAAAATCCTGTCATAGGTCTACATCTGCTGTGTATTGACATTACACTGATGAAGTTTGAAGCAAATCAGGTAAAAATAAGAGGGTGATCTCAAAACATTTCAAAAAGTGATACACTTCCTGCTGCCAGTTGGTGGCGCTATAACTTTGACTCACAATAGTCACATCCATGTGATCAGACTCCTATAACGAACACACTCGTGAAGTTTCATAAAGATCAATATATGTATTAAGACGTTATAACACATTTCCTGTTTCCTTTTTCTCGCCATAAATTCGTTGCCTCGCCACGGCCAAACCGTTCGAGATATCAAAAATCCCCTGGCAATTTTTAATCATCAGTGTCTTGACTTCATGCTGACCGAGTTTGGTGGCGATCGGATTAATCGTCTAGGAGGAGTATATCAAATTCCAGAGCATGCGTTTTTCAAACAACCCTTAATAGCTGACTTCCTGTTGGCGTGGCGATTAACTTAGAGCGCGAAAGTTGTTCGGCCCGATGAGGTCTATATGTGTACCGAGTTTCATACTAATACGTGCAAGCATGTTTAATATATGGACCAAATTTTCAGACTTTTTTCAAGGGGGCGCTGTCGAGCCCCCCTGCCACGCCCGGGTACCAGCCTCTCCGGCGTCCTAATGGCCGCGGATTCCAATGTGTGTGCCAATTTTCAAGAGTTTTTGAGCATGTTAAGGCCCCCAAAAAGCCCCGGAAGACGGAAAAAAAAAAAAAATAAAAAAAATAATAATAATAAATATAGCTGCGAGCAGCGATGGCGGGCCCAAGCCCGGTGGCACCGCCACCCCGGTGGCTTCAGGGCAACTGTGCACAGCGGGCAATAGGCACTTAAAACGGTTAAACATCAAAGGACTATGTCAAATTCACTCCACATTTACTGCACTACAAGGTGCCGTTATAGAGCCCCTCCTCCCTGCCCATTTTCAAAGGATTACATGTGCCAAGTTTTAACATTATTCTGATGAATTTTGAAGCAAATCAGGTAAAAATAAGAGGGTGATCTCAATGTATGCTGAAAGTGACACATTTTCTGCTTCCAGTTGGTGGCGCTATGACTTTGAATCACAATAGTCAAATCCATGTGATCAGCCTTGTACAACGAAGACTAAGCCAAAGTTTCATCAAAATCAATTAATGTATGCAGAAGTTATAACACTTTGTTTCCCTTTTCTTGCCATAAATTCGTTGCCTCGCCACGGCCAAACCGTTTGAGATATCCAAAATCCGTTTGCAATTAAACAACTTCAATGTGTTAGCAACAAGTTAAAAAAAGCTTGGTGTAAATTGGATAAACCCTGTAGGAGTAGTAGTATAAAATTCATAGCCTGTTTTTTCAAAAAATTAACATTCAAACCAAAATAGCTGACTTCCTGTTGGTCGGAGCTAATGAATGTAAATTAGAAAATTGTCCGGCTTGATGAGAATAATATGTGTACCGAGTTTGGTGACTGTAGGAAAAACTAACCCCCACTTTTGTCAAAAGGTGGCGCTACTGAGCCCCTCCACCACGCCCATTTCTATGGCTTTGTCCATGTCTACTGGTTGACAATATTGATGTGTGTGTCGAGTTTCATGCAATTTGAAGCATGTTAAGAGCCTCAAAAACACTCAAGAATATTATTACAGTTTGACCTGTTGCCATGGCAACAATATTTCAAATATCAAAAATCCTGTCATAGGTCTACATCTGCTGTGTATTGACATTACACTGATGAAGTTTGAAGCAAATCAGGTAAAAATAAGAGGGTGATCTCAAAGCATTTTAAAAGTGATACACTTCTTGCTGCCATTTGGTGGCGCTATAACTTTGACTCACAATAGTTACATCCATGTGATCAGACTACTACAACCAACACACTCCTGAAGTTTCATAAACATCAATCAATGTATGCAGAAGTTATAACACATTTCCTGTTTCCCTTTTCTTGCCATAAATTCGTTGCCTCGCCACGGCCAAACCGTTTGAGATATCCAAAATCCGTTTGCAATTAAACAACTTCAATGTGTTAGCAACAAGTTAAAAAAAGCTTGGTGTAAATTGGATAAACCCTGTAGGAGTAGTAGTATAAAATTCATAGCCTGTTTTTTCAAAAAATTAACATTCAAACCAAAATAGCTGACTTCCTGTTGGTCGGAGCTAATGAATGTAAATTAGAAAATTGTCCGGCTTGATGAGAATAATATGTGTACCGAGTTTGGTGACTGTAGGAAAAACTAACCCCCCCACTTTTGTCAAAAGGTGGCGCTACTGAGCCCCTCCACCACGCCCATTTCTATGGCTTTGTCCATGTCTACTGGTTGACAATATTGATGTGTGTGTCGAGTTTCATGCAATTTGAAGCATGTTAAGAGCCTCAAAAACACTCAAGAATATTATTACAGTTTGACCTGTTGCCATGGCAACAATATTTCAAATATCAAAAATCCTGTCATAGGTCTACATCTGCTGTGTATTGACATTACACTGATGAAGTTTGAAGCAAATCAGGTAAAAATAAGAGGGTGATCTCAAAGCATTTTAAAAGTGATACACTTCTTGCTGCCATTTGGTGGCGCTATAACTTTGACTCACAATAGTTACATCCATGTGATCAGACTACTACAACCAACACACTCCTGAAGTTTCATAAACATCAATCAATGTATGCAGAAGTTATAACACATTTCCTGTTTCCCTTTTCTTGCCATAAATTCGTTGCCTCGCCACGGCCAAACCGTTTGAGATATCCAAAATCCGTTTGCAATTAAACAACTTCAATGTGTTCGCAACAAGTTAAAAAAAGCTTGGTGTAAATTGGATAAACCCTGTAGGAGTAGTAGTATAAAATTCATAGCCTGTTTTTTCAAAAAATTAACATTCAAACCAAAATAGCTGACTTCCTGTTGGTCGGAGCTAATGAATGTAAATTAGAAAATTGTCCGGCTTGACGAGAACAATATGTGTACCGAGTTTGGTGACTGTAGGAAAAACTAACCCCACAACTTTTGTCAAAAGGTGGCGCTACTGAGCCCCTCCACCACGCCCATTTCTATGGCTTTGTCCATGTCTACTGGTTGACAATATTGATGTGTGTGTCGAGTTTCATGCAATTTGAAGCATGTTAAGAGCCTCAAAAACACTCAAGAATATTATTACAGTTTGACCTGTTGCCATGGCAACAATATTTCAAATATCAAAAATCCTGTCATAGGTCTACATCTGCTGTGTATTGACATTACACTGATGAAGTTTGAAGCAAATCAGGTAAAAATAAGAGGGTGATCTCAAAGCATTTTAAAAGTGATACACTTCTTGCTGCCATTTGGTGGCGCTATAACTTTGACTCACAATAGTTACATCCATGTGATCAGACTACTACAACCAACACACTCCTGAAGTTTCATAAACATCAATCAATGTATGCAGAAGTTATAACACATTTCCTGTTTCCCTTTTCTCGCCATAAATTCGTTGCCTCGCCACGGCCAAACCGTTTGAGATATCCAAAATCCGTTTGCAATTAAACAACTTCAATGTTTTCGCAACAAGTTAAAAAAAGCTTGGTGTAAATTGGATAAACCCTGTAGGAGTAGTAGTATAAAATTCATAGCCTGTTTTTTCAAAAAATTAACATTCAAACCAAAATAGCTGACTTCCTGTTGGTCGGAGCTAATGAATGTAAATTAGAAAATTGTCCGGCTTGATGAGAACAATATGTGTACCGAGTTTGGTGACTGTAGGAAAAACTAACCCCCACTTTTGTCAAAAGGTGGCGCTACTGAGCCCCTCCACCACGCCCATTTCTATGGCTTTGTCCATGTCTACTGGTTGACAATATTGATGTGTGTGTCGAGTTTCATGCAATTTGAAGCATGTTAAGAGCCTCAAAAACACTCAAGAATATTATTACAGTTTGACCTGTTGCCATGGCAACAATATTTCAAATATCAAAAATCCTGTCATAGGTCTACATCTGCTGTGTATTGACATTACACTGATGAAGTTTGAAGCAAATCAGGTAAAAATAAGAGGGTGATCTCAAAACATTTCAAAAAGTGATACACTTCCTGCTGCCAGTTGGTGGCGCTATAACTTTGACTCACAATAGTCACATCCATGTGATCAGACTCCTATAACGAACACACTCGTGAAGTTTCATAAAGATCAACATATGTATTAAGACGTTATAACACATTTCCTGTTTCCTTTTTCTCGCCATAAATTCGTTGCCTCGCCACGGCCAAACCGTTCGAGATATCAAAAATCCCCTGGCAATTTTTAATCATCAGTGTCTTGACTTCATGCTGACCGAGTTTGGTGGCGATCGGATTAATCGTCTAGGAGGAGTATATCAAATTCCAGAGCATGCGTTTTTCAAACAACCCTTAATAGCTGACTTCCTGTTGGCGTGGCGATTAACTTAGAGCGCGAAAGTTGTTCGGCCCGATGAGGTCTATATGTGTACCGAGTTTCATACTAATACGTGCAAGCATGTTTAATATATGGACCAAATTTTCAGACTTTTTCAAGGGGGCGCTGTCGAGCCCCCCTGCCACGCCCGGGTACCAGCCTCTCCGGCGTCCTAATGGCCGCGGATTCCAATGTGTGTGCCAATTTTCAAGAGTTTTTGAGCATGTTAAGGCCCCCAAAAAGCCCCGGAAGACGGGAAAAAAAAAAATAAAAAAAAAAAAAATAATAATAATAATCCTTAGAAGAACAAGAGGGCCCTGCGCGAATTTTCGCTTGGGCCCTAATAATCCTTAGAAGAACAAGAGGGCCCTGCGCGAATTTTCGCTTGGGCCCTAATAATCCTTAGAAGAACAAGAGGGCCCTGCGCGAATTTTCGCTTGGGCCCTAAATATAGCTGCGAGCAGCGATGGCGGGCCCAAGCCCGGTGGCATCGCCACCCCGGTGGCTTCAGGGCAACTGTGCACAGCGGGCAATAGGCATTTAAAACGGTTAAACATCAAAGGACTATGTCAAATTCACTCCACATTTACTGCACTACAAGGTGCCACTATAGAGCCCCTCCTCCCTGCCCATTTTCAAAGGATTACATGTGCCAAGTTTTAACATTATTCTGATGAATTTTGAAGCAAATCAGGTAAAAAATAAGAGGGTGATCTCAATGTATGCTGAAAGTGACACATTTTCTGCTTCCAGTTGGTGGCGCTATGACTTTGAATCACAATAGTCAAATCCATGTGATCAGCCTTGTACAACGAAGACTAAGCCAAAGTTTCATCAAAATCAATTAATGTATGCAGAAGTTATAACACTTTGTTTCCCTTTTCTTGCCATAAATTCGTTGCCTCGCCACGGCCAAACCGTTTGAGATATCCAAAATCCGTTTGCAATTAAACTACTTCAATGTGTTAGCAACAAGTTTAAAAAAGCATGGTGTAAATGGGATAAACCCTGTAGGAGTAGTAGTATAAAATTCATAGCCTGTTTTTTCAAAAAATTAACATTCAAACCAAAATAGCTGACTTCCTGTTGGTCGGAGCTAATGAATGTAAATTAGAAAATTGTCCGGCTTGATGAGAATAATATGTGTACCGAGTTTGGTGACTGTAGGAAAAACTAACCCCCCCACTTTTGTCAAAAGGTGGCGCTACTGAGCCCCTCCACCACGCCCATTTCTATGGCTTTGTCCATGTCTACTGGTTGACAATATTGATGTGTGTGTCGAGTTTCATGCAATTTGAAGCATGTTAAGAGCCTCAAAAACACTCAAGAATATTATTACAGTTTGACCTGTTGCCATGGCAACAATATTTCAAATATCAAAAATCCTGTCATAGGTCTACATCTGCTGTGTATTGACATTACACTGATGAAGTTTGAAGCAAATCAGGTAAAAATAAGAGGGTGATCTCAAAGCATTTTAAAAGTGATACACTTCTTGCTGCCATTTGGTGGCGCTATAACTTTGACTCACAATAGTTACATCCATGTGATCAGACTACTACAACCAACACACTCCTGAAGTTTCATAAACATCAATCAATGTATGCAGAAGTTATAACACATTTCCTGTTTCCCTTTTCTCGCCATAAATTCGTTGCCTCGCCACGGCCAAACCGTTTGAGATATCCAAAATCCGTTTGCAATTAAACAACTTCAATGTGTTCGCAACAAGTTAAAAAAAGCTTGGTGTAAATTGGATAAACCCTGTAGGAGTAGTAGTATAAAATTCATAGCCTGTTTTTTCAAAAAATTAACATTCAAACCAAAATAGCTGACTTCCTGTTGGTCGGAGCTAATGAATGTAAATTAGAAAATTGTCCGGCTTGATGAGAATAATATGTGTACCGAGTTTGGTGACTGTAGGAAAAACTAACCCCCCCACTTTTGTCAAAAGGTGGCGCTACTGAGCCCCTCCACCACGCCCATTTCTATGGCTTTGTCCATGTCTACTGGTTGACAATATTGATGTGTTTGTCGAGTTTCATGCAATTTGAAGCATGTTAAGAGCCTCAAAAACACTCAAGAATATTATTACAGTTTGACCTGTTGCCATGGCAACAATATTTCAAATATCAAAAATCCTGTCATAGGTCTACATCTGCTGTGTATTGACATTACACTGATGAAGTTTGAAGCAAATCAGGTAAAAATAAGAGGGTGATCTCAAAACATTTCAAAAAGTGATACACTTCCTGCTGCCAGTTGGTGGCGCTATAACTTTGACTCACAATAGTCACATCCATGTGATCAGACTCCTATAACGAACACACTCGTGAAGTTTCATAAAGATCAATATATGTATTAAGACGTTATAACACATTTCCTGTTTCCTTTTTCTCGCCATAAATTTGTTGCCTCGCCACGGCCAAACCGTTCGAGATATCAAAAATCCCCTGGCAATTTTTAATCATCAGTGTCTTGACTTCATGCTGACCGAGTTTGGTGGCGATCGGATTAATCGTCTAGGAGGAGTATATCAAATTCCAGAGCATGCGTTTTTCAAACAACCCTTAATAGTTGACTTCCTGTTGGCGTGGCGATTAACTTAGAGCGCGAAAGTTGTTCGGCCCGATGAGGTCTATATGTGTACCGAGTTTCATACTAATACGTGCAAGCATGTTTAATATATGGACCATATTTTCAGACTTTTTTCAAGGGGGCGCTGTCGAGCCCCCCTGCCACGCCCGGGTACCAGCCTCTCCGGCGTCCTAATGGCCGCGGATTCCAATGTGTGTGCCAATTTTCAAGAGTTTTTGAGCATGTTAAGGCCCCCAAAAAGCCCCGGAAGACGGGAAAAAAAAAAAAAAAAAAAAATAATAATAATAATAATAATAAATATAGCTGCGAGCAGCGATGACGGGCCCAAGACCGGTGGCACCGCCACCCCGGTGGCTTCAGGGCAACTGTGCACGGTGGGCAATAGGCATTTAAAACGGTAAAACATCGAAGGACTATGTCAAATTCACTCCACATTTACTGCACTACAAGGTGCCGCTATAGAGCCCCTCCTCCCTGCTCATTTTCAAAGGTTTACATGTGCCAAGTTTTAACATTATTCTGATGAATTTTGAAGCAAACCAGGTAAAAATAAGAGGGTGATCTCAATGTATGCTGAAAGTGACACATTTTCTGCTGCCAGTTGGTGGCGCTATAACTTTGACTCACAATAGTCACATCCATGTGATCAGACTACTACAACCAACACACTCGTGAAGTTTCATAAAGATCAATATATGTATGCAGACGTTATAACACATTTCCTGTTTCCTTTTTCTCGCCATAAATTCGTTGCCTCGCCACGGCCAAACCGTTCGAGATATCAAAAATCCCCTGGCAATTTTTAATCATCAGTGTCTTGACTTCATGCTGACCAAGTTTGGTGGCGATCGGATTATTCGTCTAGGAGGAGTATATCAAATTCCAGAGCATGCGTTTTTCAAACAACCCTTAATAGCTGACTTCCTGTTGGCGTGGCGTTTAACTTAGAGTACGAAAGTTGTTCGGCCCGATGAGGTCTATATGTGTACCGGGTTTCATACTAATACGTGCAAGCGTGTTTAATATATGGACCAAATTTTCAGACTTTTTTCAAGGGGGCGCTGTCGAGCCCCCCTGCCACGCCCGGATACCAGCCTCTGGGGCGTCCTAATGGCCGCGGATTCCAATGTGTGTGCCAATTTTCAAGAGTTTTTGAGCATGTTAAGGCCCCCAAAAAGCCCCGGAAGACGGAAAAAAAAAAAAAAAAAAAAAATAATAATAATAAATATAGCTGCGAGCAGCGATGGCGGGCCCAAGCCCGGTGGCACCGCCACCCCGGTGGCTTCAGGGCAACTGTGCACAGCGGGCAATAGGCACTTAAAACGGTTAAACATCAAAGGACTATGTCAAATTCACTCCACATTTACTGCACTACAAGGTGCCGTTATAGAGCCCCTCCTCCCTGCCCATTTTCAAAGGATTACATGTGCCAAGTTTTAACATTATTCTGATGAATTTTGAAGCAAATCAGGTAAAAATAAGAGGGTGATCTCAATGTATGCTGAAAGTGACACATTTTCTGCTTCCAGTTGGTGGCGCTATGACTTTGAATCACAATAGTCAAATCCATGTGATCAGCCTTGTACAACGAAGACTAAGCCAAAGTTTCATCAAAATCAATTAATGTATGCAGAAGTTATAACACTTTGTTTCCCTTTTCTTGCCATAAATTCGTTGCCTCGCCACGGCCAAACCGTTTGAGATATCCAAAATCCGTTTGCAATTAAACAACTTCAATGTGTTAGCAACAAGTTAAAAAAAAGCTTGGTGTAAATTGGATAAACCCTGTAGGAGTAGTAGTATAAAATTCATAGCCTGTTTTTTCAAAAAATTAACATTCAAACCAAAATAGCTGACTTCCTGTTGGTCGGAGCTAATGAATGTAAATTAGAAAATTGTCCGGCTTGATGAGAATAATATGTGTACCGAGTTTGGTGACTGTAGGAAAAACTAACCCCCACTTTTGTCAAAAGGTGGCGCTACTGAGCCCCTCCACCACGCCCATTTCTATGGCTTTGTCCATGTCTACTGGTTGACAATATTGATGTGTGTATCGAGTTTCATGCAATTTGAAGCATGTTAAGAGCCTCAAAAACACTCAAGAATATTATTACAGTTTGACCTGTTGCCATGGCAACAATATTTCAAATATCAAAAATTCTGTCATAGGTCTACATCTGCTGTGTATTGACATTACACTGATGAAGTTTGAAGCAAATCAGGTAAAAATAAGAGGGTGATCTCAAAGCATTTTAAAAGTGATACACTTCTTGCTGCCATTTGGTGGCGCTATAACTTTGACTCACAATAGTTACATCCATGTGATCAGACTACTACAACCAACACACTCCTGAAGTTTCATAAACATCAATCAATGTATGCAGAAGTTATAACACATTTCCTGTTTCCCTTTTCTCGCCATAAATTCGTTGCCTCGCCACGGCCAAACCGTTTGAGATATCCAAAATCCGTTTGCAATTAAACAACTTCAATGTGTTCGCAACAAGTTAAAAAAAGCTTGGTGTAAATTGGATAAACCCTGTAGGAGTAGTAGTATAAAATTCATAGCCTGTTTTTTCAAAAAATTAACATTCAAACCAAAATAGCTGACTTCCTGTTGGTCGGAGCTAATGAATGTAAATTAGAAAATTGTCCGGCTTGATGAGAATAATATGTGTACCGAGTTTGGTGACTGTAGGAAAAACTAACCCCCACTTTTGTCAAAAGGTGGCGCTACTGAGCCCCTCCACCACGCCCATTTCTATGGCTTTGTCCATGTCTACTGGTTGACAATATTGATGTGTGTGTCGAGTTTCATGCAATTTGAAGCATGTTAAGAGCCTCAAAAACACTCAAGAATATTATTACAGTTTGACCTGTTGCCATGGCAACAATATTTCAAATATCAAAAATCCTGTCATAGGTCTACATCTGCTGTGTATTGACATTACACTGATGAAGTTTGAAGCAAATCAGGTAAAAATAAGAGGGTGATCTCAAAACATTTCAAAAAGTGATACACTTCCTGCTGCCAGTTGGTGGCGCTATAACTTTGACTCACAATAGTCACATCCATGTGATCAGACTCCTATAACGAACACACTCGTGAAGTTTCATAAAGATCAATATATGTATTAAGACGTTATAACACATTTCCTGTTTCCTTTTTCTCGCCATAAATTCGTTGCCTCGCCACGGCCAAACCGTTCGAGATATCAAAAATCCCCTGGCAATTTTTAATCATCAGTGTCTTGACTTCATGCTGACCGAGTTTGGTGGCGATCGGATTAATCGTCTAGGAGGAGTATATCAAATTCCAGAGCATGCGTTTTTCAAACAACCCTTAATAGCTGACTTCCTGTTGGCGTGGCGATTAACTTAGAGCGCGAAAGTTGTTCGGCCCGATGAGGTCTATATGTGTACCGAGTTTCATACTAATACGTGCAAGCATGTTTAATATATGGACCAAATTTTCTGACTTTTTTCAAGGGGGCGCTGTCGAGCCCCCCTGCCACGCCCGGGTACCAGCCTCTCCGGCGTCCTAATGGCCGCGGATTCCAATGTGTGTGCCAATTTTCAAGAGTTTTTGAGCATGTTAAGGCCCCCAAAAAGCCCCGGAAGACGGAAAAAAAAAAAAATAAAAAAAAAAATAAAAATAAAAAAAAATAATAATAATCCTTAGAAGAACAAGAGGGCCCTGCGCGCTTAATTGGCTTGGGCCCTAAATATAGCTGCGAGCAGCGATGGCGGGCCCAAGCCCGGTGGCACCGCCACCCCGGTGGCTTCAGGGCAACTGTGCACAGCGGGCAATAGGCACTTAAAACGGTTAAACATCAAAGGACTATGTCAAATTCACTCCACATTTACTGCACTACAAGGTGCCGTTATAGAGCCCCTCCTCCCTGCCCATTTTCAAAGGATTACATGTGCCAAGTTTTAACATTATTCTGATGAATTTTGAAGCAAATCAGGTAAAAATAAGAGGGTGATCTCAATGTATGCTGAAAGTGACACATTTTCTGCTTCCAGTTGGTGGCGCTATGACTTTGAATCACAATAGTCAAATCCATGTGATCAGCCTTGTACAAGGAAGACTAAGCCAAAGTTTCATCAAAATCAATTAATGTATGCAGAAGTTATAACACTTTGTTTCCCTTTTCTTGCCATAAATTCGTTGCCTCGCCACGGCCAAACCGTTTGAGATATCCAAAATCTGTTTGCAATTAAACAACTTCAATGTGTTAGCAACAAGTTAAAAAAAGCTTGGTGTAAATTGGATAAACCCTGTAGGAGTAGTAGTATAAAATTCATAGCCTGTTTTTTCAAAAAATTAACATTCAAACCAAAATAGCTGACTTCCTGTTGGTCGGAGCTAATGAATGTAAATTAGAAAATTGTCCGGCTTGATGAGAATAATATGTGTACCGAGTTTGGTGACTGTAGGAAAAACTAACCCCCCCACTTTTGTCAAAAGGTGGCGCTACTGAGCCCCTCCACCACGCCCATTTCTATGGCTTTGTCCATGTCTACTGGTTGACAATATTGATGTGTGTGTCGAGTTTCATGCAATTTGAAGCATGTTAAGAGCCTCAAAAACACTCAAGAATATTATTACAGTTTGACCTGTTGCCATGGCAACAATATTTCAAATATCAAAAATCCTGTCATAGGTCTACATCTGCTGTGTATTGACATTACACTGATGAAGTTTGAAGCAAATCAGGTAAAAATAAGAGGGTGATCTCAAAGCATTTTAAAAGTGATACACTTCTTGCTGCCATTTGGTGGCGCTATAACTTTGACTCACAATAGTTACATCCATGTGATCAGACTACTACAACCAACACACTCCTGAAGTTTCATAAACATCAATCAATGTATGCAGAAGTTATAACACATTTCCTGTTTCCCTTTTCTCGCCATAAATTCGTTGCCTCGCCACGGCCAAACCGTTTGAGATATCCAAAATCCGTTTGCAATTAAACAACTTCAATGTGTTCGCAACAAGTTAAAAAAAGCTTGGTGTAAATTGGATAAACCCTGTAGGAGTAGTAGTATAAAATTCATAGCCTGTTTTTTCAAAAAATTAACATTCAAACCAAAATAGCTGACTTCCTGTTGGTCGGAGCTAATGAATGTAAATTAGAAAATTGTCCGGCTTGATGAGAATAATATGTGTACCGAGTTTGGTGACTGTAGGAAAAACTAACCCCCACTTTTGTCAAAAGGTGGCGCTACTGAGCCCCTCCACCACGCCCATTTCTATGGCTTTGTCCATGTCTACTGGTTGACAATATTGATGTGTGTGTCGAGTTTCATGCAATTTGAAGCATGTTAAGAGCCTCAAAAACACTCAAGAATATTATTACAGTTTGACCTGTTGCCATGGCAACAATATTTCAAATATCAAAAATCCTGTCATAGGTCTACATCTGCTGTGTATTGACATTACACTGATGAAGTTTGAAGCAAATCAGGTAAAAATAAGAGGGTGATCTCAAAACATTTCAAAAAGTGATACACTTCCTGCTGCCAGTTGGTGGCGCTATAACTTTGACTCACAATAGTCACATCCATGTGATCAGACTCCTATAACGAACACACTCGTGAAGTTTCATAAAGATCAATATATGTATTAAGACGTTATAACACATTTCCTGTTTCCTTTTTCTCGCCATAAATTCGTTGCCTCGCCACGGCCAAACCGTTCGAGATATCAAAAATCCCCTGGCAATTTTTAATCATCAGTGTCTTGACTTCATGCTGACCGAGTTTGGTGGCGATCGGATTAATCGTCTAGGAGGAGTATATCAAATTCCAGAGCATGCGTTTTTCAAACAACCCTTAATAGCTGACTTCCTGTTGGCGTGGCGATTAACTTAGAGCGCGAAAGTTGTTCGGCCAGATGAGGTCTATATGTGTACCGAGTTTCATACTAATACGTGCAAGCATGTTTAATATATGGACCAAATTTTCAGACTTTTTTCAAGGGGGCGCTGTCGAGCCCCCCTGCCACGTCCGGGTACCAGCCTCTCCGGCGTCCTAATGGCCGCGGATTCCAATGTGTGTGCCAATTTTCAAGAGTTTTTGAGCATGTTAAGGCCCCCAAAAAGCCCCGGAAGACGGAAAAAAAAAAAAAAAAAAAAAAAAAAAATAATAATAATAAATATAGCTGCGAGCAGCGATGGCGGGCCCAAGCCCGGTGGCACCGCCACCCCGGTGGCTTCAGGGCAACTGTGCACAGCGGGCAATAGGCACTTAAAATGGTTAAACATCAAAGGACTATGTCAAATTCACTCCACATTTACTGCACTACAAGGTGCCGCTATATAGCCCCTCCTCCCTGCCCATTTTCAGAGGATTACATGTGCCAAGTTTTAACATTATTCTGATGAATTTTGAAGCAAATCAGGTAAAAATAAGAGGGTGATCTCAATGTATGCTGAAAGTGACACATTTTCTGCTTCCAGTTGGTGGCGCTATGACTTTGAATCACAATAGTCACATCCATGTGATCAGCCTTGTACAACGAAGACTAAGCCGAAGTTTCATCAAAATCAATTAATGTATGCAGAAGTTATAACACTTTGTTTCCTTTTCTTGCCATAAATTTGTTGCCTCGCCACGGCCAGACCGTTTGAGATATCCAAAATCCGTTTGCAATTAAACAACTTCAATGTGTTAGCAACAAGTTAAAAAAAGCTTGGTGTAAATTGGATAAACCCTGTAGGAGTAGTAGTATAAAATTCATAGCCTGTTTTTTCAAAAAATTAACATTCAAACCAAAATAGCTGACTTCCTGTTGGTCGGAGCTAATGAATGTAAATTAGAAAATTGTCCGGCTTGATGAGAATAATATGTGTTCCGAGTTTGGTGACTGTAGGAAAAACTAACCCCCCCACTTTTGTCAAAAGGTGGCGCTACTGAGCCCCTCCACCACGCCCATTTCTATGGCTTTGTCCATGTCTACTGGTTGACAATATTGATGTGTGTGTCGAGTTTCATGCAATTTGAAGCATGTTAAGAGCCTCAAAAACACTCAAGAATATTATTACAGTTTGACCTGTTGCCATGGCAACAATATTTCAAATATCAAAAATCCTGTCATAGGTCTACATCTGCTGTGTATTGACATTACACTGATGAAGTTTGAAGCAAATCAGGTAAAAATAAGAGGGTGATCTCAAAGCATTTTAAAAGTGATACACTTCTTGCTGCCATTTGGTGGCGCTATAACTTTGACTCACAATAGTTACATCCATGTGATCAGACTACTACAACCAACACACTCCTGAAGTTTCATAAACATCAATCAATGTATGCAGAAGTTATAACACATTTCCTGTTTCCCTTTTCTCGCCATAAATTCGTTGCCTCGCCACGGCCAAACCGTTTGAGATATCCAAAATCCGTTTGCAATTAAACAACTTCAATGTGTTCGCAACAAGTTAAAAAAAAGCTTGGTGTAAATTGGATAAACCCTGTAGGAGTAGTAGTATAAAATTCATAGCCTGTTTTTTCAAAAAATTAACATTCAAACCAAAATAGCTGACTTCCTGTTGGTCGGAGCTAATGAATGTAAATTAGAAAATTGTCCGGCTTGATGAGAATAATATGTGTACCGAGTTTGGTGACTGTAGGAAAAACTAACCCCCCACTTTTGTCAAAAGGTGGCGCTACTGAGCCCCTCCACCACGCCCATTTCTATGGCTTTGTCCATGTCTACTGGTTGACAATATTGATGTGTGTGTCGAGTTTCATGCAATTTGAAGCATGTTAAGAGCCTCAAAAACACTCAAGAATATTATTACAGTTTGACCTGTTGCCATGGCAACAATATTTCAAATATCAAAAATCCTGTCATAGGTCTACATCTGCTGTGTATTGACATTACACTGATGAAGTTTGAAGCAAATCAGGTAAAAATAAGAGGGTGATCTCAAAACATTTCAAAAAGTGATACACTTCCTGCTGCCAGTTGGTGGCGCTATAACTTTGACTCACAATAGTCACATCCATGTGATCAGACTCCTATAACGAACACACTCGTGAAGTTTCATAAAGATCAATATATGTATTAAGACGTTATAACACATTTCCTGTTTCCTTTTTCTCGCCATAAATTCGTTGCCTCGCCACGGCCAAACCGTTCGAGATATCAAAAATCCCCTGGCAATTTTTAATCATCAGTGTCTTGACTTCATGCTGACCGAGTTTGGTGGCGATCGGATTAATCGTCTAGGAGGAGTATATCAAATTCCAGAGCATGCGTTTTTCAAACAACCCTTAATAGCTGACTTCCTGTTGGCGTGGCGATTAACTTAGAGCGCGAAAGTTGTTCGGCCCGATGAGGTCTATATGTGTACCGAGTTTCATACTAATACGTGCAAGCATGTTTAATATATGGACCAAATTTTCAGACTTTTTCAAGGGGGCGCTGTCGAGCCCCCCTGCCACGCCCGGGTACCAGCCTCTCCGGCGTCCTAATGGCCGCGGATTCCAATGTGTGTGCCAATTTTCAAGAGTTTTTGAGCATGTTAAGGCCCCCAAAAAGCCCCGGAAGACGGAAAAAAAAAAAAAAAAAAATAATAAATATAGCTGCGAGCAGCGATGGCGGGCCCAAGCCCGGTGGCACCGCCACCCCGGTGGCTTCAGGGCAACTGTGCACAGCGGGCAATAGGCACTTAAAACGGTTAAACATCAAAGGACTATGTCAAATTCACTCCACATTTACTGCACTACAAGGTGCCGTTATAGAGCCCCTCCTCCCTGCCCATTTTCAAAGGATTACATGTGCCAAGTTTTAACATTATTCTGATGAATTTTGAAGCAAATCAGGTAAAAATAAGAGGGTGATCTCAATGTATGCTGAAAGTGACACATTTTCTGCTTCCAGTTGGTGGCGCTATGACTTTGAATCACAATAGTCAAATCCATGTGATCAGCCTTGTACAACGAAGACTAAGCCAAAGTTTCATCAAAATCAATTAATGTATGCAGAAGTTATAACACTTTGTTTCCCTTTTCTTGCCATAAATTCGTTGCCTCGCCACGGCCAAACCGTTTGAGATATCCAAAATCCGTTTGCAATTAAACAACTTCAATGTGTTAGCAACAAGTTAAAAAAAGCTTGGTGTAAATTGGATAAACCCTGTAGGAGTAGTATTATAAAATTCATAGCCTGTTTTTTCAAAAAATTAACATTCAAACCAAAATAGCTGACTTCCTGTTGGTCGGAGCTAATGAATGTAAATTAGAAAATTGTCCGGCTTGATGAGAACAATATGTGTACCGAGTTTGGTGACTGTAGGAAAAACTAACCCCCACTTTTGTCAAAAGGTGGCGCTACTGAGCCCCTCCACCACGCCCATTTCTATGGCTTTGTCCATGTCTACTGGTTGACAATATTGATGTGTGTGTCGAGTTTCATGCAATTTGAAGCATGTTAAGAGCCTCAAAAACACTCAAGAATATTATTACAGTTTGACCTGTTGCCATGGCAACAATATTTCAAATATCAAAAATCCTGTCATAGGTCTACATCTGCTGTGTATTGACATTACACTGATGAAGTTTGAAGCAAATCAGGTAAAAATAAGAGGGTGATCTCAAAACATTTCAAAAAGTGATACACTTCCTGCTGCCAGTTGGTGGCGCTATAACTTTGACTCACAATAGTCACATCCATGTGATCAGACTCCTATAACGAACACACTCGTGAAGTTTCATAAAGATCAACATATGTATTAAGACGTTATAACACATTTCCTGTTTCCTTTTTCTCGCCATAAATTCGTTGCCTCGCCACGGCCAAACCGTTCGAGATATCAAAAATCCCCTGGCAATTTTTAATCATCAGTGTCTTGACTTCATGCTGACCGAGTTTGGTGGCGATCGGATTAATCGTCTAGGAGGAGTATATCAAATTCCAGAGCATGCGTTTTTCAAACAACCCTTAATAGCTGACTTCCTGTTGGCGTGGCGATTAACTTAGAGCGCGAAAGTTGTTCGGCCCGATGAGGTCTATATGTGTACCGAGTTTCATACTAATACGTGCAAGCATGTTTAATATATGGACCAAATTTTCAGACTTTTTTCAAGGGGGCGCTGTCGAGCCCCCCTGCCACGCCCGGGTACCAGCCTCTCCGGCGTCCTAATGGCCGCGGATTCCAATGTGTGTGCCAATTTTCAAGAGTTTTTGAGCATGTTAAGGCCCCCAAAAAGCCCCGGAAGACGAAAAAAAAAAAAAAAATAATAATAATAATAATAATCCTTAGAAGAACAAGAGGGCCCTGCGCGAATTTTCGCTTGGGCCCTAAATATAGCTGCGAGCAGCGATGGCGGGCCCAAGCCCGGTGGCACCGCCACCCCGGTGGCTTCAGGGCAACTGTGCACAGCGGGCAATAGGCACTTAAAACGGTTAAACATCAAAGGACTATGTCAAATTCACTCCACATTTACTGCACTACAAGGTGCCGTTATAGAGCCCCTCCTCCCTGCCCATTTTCAAAGGATTACATGTGCCAAGTTTTAACATTATTCTGATGAATTTTGAAGCAAATCAGGTAAAAATAAGAGGGTGATCTCAATGTATGCTGAAAGTGACACATTTTCTGCTTCCAGTTGGTGGCGCTATGACTTTGAATCACAATAGTCAAATCCATGTGATCAGCCTTGTACAACGAAGACTAAGCCAAAGTTTCATCAAAATCAATTAATGTATGCAGAAGTTATAACACTTTGTTTCCCTTTTCTTGCCATAAATTCGTTGCCTCGCCACGGCCAAACCGTTTGAGATATCCAAAATCCGTTTGCAATTAAACAACTTCAATGTGTTAGCAACAAGTTAAAAAAAGCTTGGTGTAAATTGGATAAACCCTGTAGGAGTAGTAGTATAAAATTCATAGCCTGTTTTTTCAAAAAATTAACATTCAAACCAAAATAGCTGACTTCCTGTTGGTCGGAGCTAATGAATGTAAATTAGAAAATTGTCCGGCTTGATGAGAATAATATGTGTACCGAGTTTGGTGACTGTAGGAAAAACTAACCCCCCCACTTTTGTCAAAAGGTGGCGCTACTGAGCCCCTCCACCACGCCCATTTCTATGGCTTTGTCCATGTCTACTGGTTGACAATATTGATGTGTGTGTCGAGTTTCATGCAATTTGAAGCATGTTAAGAGCCTCAAAAACACTCAAGAATATTATTACAGTTTGACCTGTTGCCATGGCAACAATATTTCAAATATCAAAAATCCTGTCATAGGTCTACATCTGCTGTGTATTGACATTACACTGATGAAGTTTGAAGCAAATCAGGTAAAAATAAGAGGGTGATCTCAAAGCACTTTAAAAGTGATACACTTCTTGCTGCCATTTGGTGGCGCTATAACTTTGACTCACAATAGTTACATCCATGTGATCAGACTACTACAACCAACACACTCCTGAAGTTTCATAAACATCAATCAATGTATGCAGAAGTTATAACACATTTCCTGTTTCCCTTTTCTCGCCATAAATTCGTTGCCTCGCCACGGCCAAACCGTTTGAGATATCCAAAATCCGTTTGCAATTAAACAACTTCAATGTGTTCGCAACAAGTTAAAAAAAGCTTGGTATAAATTGGATAAACCCTGTAGGAGTAGTAGTATAAAATTCATAGCCTGTTTTTTCAAAAAATTAACATTCAAACCAAAATAGCTGACTTCCTGTTGGTCGGAGCTAATGAATGTAAATTAGAAAATTGTCCGGCTTGATGAGAATAATATGTGTACCGAGTTTGGTGACTGTAGGAAAAACTAACCCCCCCACTTTTGTCAAAAGGTGGCGCTACTGAGCCCCTCCACCACGCCCATTTCTATGGCTTTGTCCATGTCTACTGGTTGACAATATTGATGTGTGTGTCGAGTTTCATGCAATTTGAAGCATGTTAAGAGCCTCAAAAACACTCAAGAATATTATTACAGTTTGACCTGTTGCCATGGCAACAATATTTCAAATATCAAAAATCCTGTCATAGGTCTACATCTGCTGTGTATTGACATTACACTGATGAAGTTTGAAGCAAATCAGGTAAAAATAAGAGGGTGATCTCAAAACATTTCAAAAAGTGATACACTTCCTGCTGCCAGTTGGTGGCGCTATAACTTTGACTCACAATAGTCACATCCATGTGATCAGACTCCTATAACGAACACACTCGTGAAGTTTCATAAAGATCAATATATGTATTAAGACGTTATAACACATTTCCTGTTTCCTTTTTCTCGCCATAAATTCGTTGCCTCGCCACGGCCAAACCGTTCGAGATATCAAAAATCCCCTGGCAATTTTTAATCATCAGTGTCTTGACTTCATGCTGACCGAGTTTGGTGGCGATCGGATTAATCGTCTAGGAGGAGTATATCAAATTCCAGAGCATGCGTTTTTCAAACAACCCTTAATAGCTGACTTCCTGTTGGCGTGGCGATTAACTTAGAGCACGAAAGTTGTTCGGCCCGATGAGGTCTATATGTGTACCGAGTTTCATACTAATACGTGCAAGCATGTTTAATATATGGACCAAATTTTCAGACTTTTTTCAAGGGGGCGCTGTCGAGCCCCCCTGCCACGCCCGGGTACCAGCCTCTCCGGCGTCCTAATGGCCGCGGATTCCAATGTGTGTGCCAATTTTCAAGAGTTTTTGAGCATGTTAAGGCCCCCAAAAAGCCCCGGAAGACGGAAAAAAATAAATAAATAATAATAATCCTTAGAAGAACAAGAGGGCCCTGCGCGAATTTTCGCTTGGGCCCTAATAATAATCCTTAGAAGAACAAGAGGGCCCTGCGCGAATTTTCGCTTGGGCCCTAATAATCCTTAGAAGAACAAGAGGGCCCTGCGCGAATTTTCGCTTGGGCCCTAATAATCCTTAGAAGAACAAGAGGGCCCTGCGCGAATTTTCGCTTGGGCCCTAAATATAGCTGTGAGCAGCGATGGCGGGCCCAAGCCCGGTGGCATCGCCACCCCGGTGGCTTCAGGGCAACTGTGCACAGCGGGCAATAGGCATTTAAAACGGTTAAACATCAAAGGACTATGTCAAATTCACTCCACATTTACTGCACTACAAGGTGCCACTATAGAGCCCCTCCTCCCTGCCCATTTTCAAAGGATTACATGTGCCAAGTTTTAACATTATTCTGATGAATTTTGAAGCAAATCAGGTAAAAAATAAGAGGGTGATCTCAATGTATGCTGAAAGTGACACATTTTCTGCTTCCAGTTGGTGGCGCTATGACTTTGAATCACAATAGTCAAATCCATGTGATCAGCCTTGTACAACGAAGACTAAGCCAAAGTTTCATCAAAATCAATTAATGTATGCAGAAGTTATAACACTTTGTTTCCCTTTTCTTGCCATAAATTCGTTGCCTCGCCACGGCCAAACCGTTTGAGATATCCAAAATCCGTTTGCAATTAAACAACTTCAATGTGTTAGCAACAAGTTAAAAAAAGCTTGGTGTAAATGGGATAAACCCTGTAGGAGTAGTAGTATAAAATTCATAGCCTGTTTTTTCAAAAAATTAACATTCAAACCAAAATAGCTGACTTCCTGTTGGTCGGAGCTAATGAATGTAAATTAGAAAATTGTCCGGCTTGATGAGAATAATATGTGTACCGAGTTTGGTGACTGTAGGAAAAACTAACCCCCCCACTTTTGTCAAAAGGTGGCGCTACTGAGCCCCTCCACCACGCCCATTTCTATGGCTTTGTCCATGTCTACTGGTTGACAATATTGATGTGTGTGTCGAGTTTCATGCAATTTGAAGCATGTTAAGAGCCTCAAAAACACTCAAGAATATTATTACAGTTTGACCTGTTGCCATGGCAACAATATTTCAAATATCAAAAATCCTGTCATAGGTCTACATCTGCTGTGTATTGACATTACACTGATGAAGTTTGAAGCAAATCAGGTAAAAATAAGAGGGTGATCTCAAAGCACTTTAAAAGTGATACACTTCTTGCTGCCATTTGGTGGCGCTATAACTTTGACTCACAATAGTTACATCCATGTGATCAGACTACTACAACCAACACACTCCTGAAGTTTCATAAACATCAATCAATGTATGCAGAAGTTATAACACATTTCCTGTTTCCCTTTTCTCGCCATAAATTCGTTGCCTCGCCACGGCCAAACCGTTTGAGATATCCAAAATCCGTTTGCAATTAAACAACTTCAATGTGTTCGCAACAAGTTAAAAAAAGCTTGGTGTAAATTGGATAAACCCTGTAGGAGTAGTAGTATAAAATTCATAGCCTGTTTTTTCAAAAAATTAACATTCAAACCAAAATAGCTGACTTCCTGTTGGTCGGAGCTAATGAATGTAAATTAGAAAATTGTCCGGCTTGATGAGAATAATATGTGTACCGAGTTTGGTGACTGTAGGAAAAACTAACCCCCACTTTTGTCAAAAGGTGGCGCTACTGAGCCCCTCCACCACGCCCATTTCTATGGCTTTGTCCATGTCTACTGGTTGACAATATTGATGTGTGTGTCGAGTTTCATGCAATTTGAAGCATGTTAAGAGCCTCAAAAACACTCAAGAATATTATTACAGTTTGACCTGTTGCCATGGCAACAATATTTCAAATATCAAAAATCCTGTCATAGGTCTACATCTGCTGTGTATTGACATTACACTGATGAAGTTTGAAGCAAATCAGGTAAAAATAAGAGGGTGATCTCAAAACATTTCAAAAAGTGATACACTTCCTGCTGCCAGTTGGTGGCGCTATAACTTTGACTCACAATAGTCACATCCATGTGATCAGACTCCTATAACGAACACACTCGTGAAGTTTCATAAAGATCAATATATGTATTAAGACGTTATAACACATTTCCTGTTTCCTTTTTCTCGCCATAAATTCGTTGCCTCGCCACGGCCAAACCGTTCGAGATATCAAAAATCCCCTGGCAATTTTTAATCATCAGTGTCTTGACTTCATGCTGACCGAGTTTGGTGGCGATCGGATTAATCGTCTAGGAGGAGTATATCAAATTCCAGAGCATGCGTTTTTCAAACAACCCTTAATAGCTGACTTCCTGTTGGCGTGGCGATTAACTTAGAGCGCGAAAGTTGTTCGGCCCGATGAGGTCTATATGTGTACCGAGTTTCATACTAATACGTGCAAGCATGTTTAATATATGGACCAAATTTTCAGACTTTTTTCAAGGGGGCGCTGTCGAGCCCCCCTGCCACGCCCGGGTACCAGCCTCTCCGGCGTCCTAATGGCCGCGGATTCCAATGTGTGTGCCAATTTTCAAGAGTTTTTGAGCATGTTAAGGCCCCCAAAAAGCCCCGGAAGACGGAAAAAAAAATAAATAAATAAATAAATAAAATAAAAAAAATAAAAAATAAATATAGCTGCGAGCAGCGATGGCGGGCCCAAGCCCGGTGGCACCGCCACCCCGGTGGCTTCAGGGCAACTGTGCACAGCGGGCAATAGGCACTTAAAACGGTTAAACATCAAAGGACTATGTCAAATTCACTCCACATTTACTGCACTACAAGGTGCCGCTATAGACCCCTTCCTCCCTGCCCATTTTCAAAGGATTACATGTGCCAAGTTTTAACATTATTCTGATGAATTTTGAAGCAAATCAGGTAAAAATAAGAGGGTGATCTCAATGTATGCTGAAAGTGACACATTTTCTGCTTCCAGTTGGTGGCGCTATGACTTTGAATCACAATAGTCAAATCCATGTGATCAGCCTTGTACAACGAAGACTAAGCCAAAGTTTCATCAAAATCAATTAAAGTATGCAGAAGTTATAACACTTTGTTTCCCTTTTCTTGCCATAAATTCGTTGCCTCGCCACGGCCAAACCGTTTGAGATATCCAAAATCCGTTTGCAATTAAACAACTTCAATGTGTTAGCAACAAGTTAAAAAAGCTTGGTGTAAATTGGATAAACCCTGTAGGAGTAGTAGTATAAAATTCATAGCCTGTTTTTTCAAAAAATTAACATTCAAACCAAAATAGCTGACTTCCTGTTGGTCGGAGCTAATGAATGTAAATTAGAAAATTGTCCGGCTTGATGAGAATAATATGTGTACCGAGTTTGGTGACTGTAGGAAAAACTAACCCCCCCACTTTTGTCAAAAGGTGGCGCTACTGAGCCCCTCCACCACGCCCATTTCTATGGCTTTGTCCATGTCTACTGGTTGACAATATTGATGTGTGTGTCGAGTTTCATGCAATTTGAAGCATGTTAAGAGCCTCAAAAACACTCAAGAATATTATTACAGTTTGACCTGTTGCCATGGCAACAATATTTCAAATATCAAAAATCCTGTCATAGGTCTACATCTGCTGTGTATTGACATTACACTGATGAAGTTTGAAGCAAATCAGGTAAAAATAAGAGGGTGATCTGAAAACATTTCAAAAAGTGATACACTTCCTGCTGCCAGTTGGTGGCGCTATAACTTTGACTCACAATAGTCACATCCATGTGATCAGACTCCTATAACGAACACACTCGTGAAGTTTCATAAAGATCAATATATGTATTAAGACGTTATAACACATTTCCTGTTTCCTTTTTCTCGCCATAAATTCGTTGCCTCGCCACGGCCAAACCGTTCGAGATATCAAAAATCCCCTGGCAATTTTTAATCATCAGTGTCTTGACTTCATGCTGACCGAGTTTGGTGGCGATCGGATTAATCGTCTAGGAGGAGTATATCAAATTCCAGAGCATGCGTTTTTCAAACAACCCTTAATAGCTGACTTCCTGTTGGCGTGGCGATTAACTTAGAGCGCGAAAGTTGTTCGGCCCGATGAGGTCTATATGTGTACCGAGTTTCATACTAATACGTGCAAGCATGTTTAATATATGGACCAAATTTTCAGACTTTATTCAAGGGGGCGCTGTCGAGCCCCTGCCACGCCCGGGTACCAGCCTCTCCGGCGTCCTAATGGCCGCGGATTCCAATGTGTGTGCCAATTTTCAAGAGTTTTTGAGCATGTTAAGGCCCCCAAAAAGCCCCGGAAGACGGAAAAAAAAAAAAAAAAAAAAATAATAATAATAATAATAATAAATATAGCTGCGAGCAGCGATGGCGGGCCCAAGCCCGGTGGCACCGCCACCCCGGTGGCTTCAGGGCAACTGTGCACAGCGGGCAATAGGCACTTAAAATGGTTAAACATCAAAGGACTATGTCAAATTCACTCCACATTTACTGCACTACAAGGTGCCGCTATATAGCCCCTCCTCCCTGCCCATTTTCAGAGGATTACATGTGCCAAGTTTTAACATTATTCTGATGAATTTTGAAGCAAATCAGGTAAAAATAAGAGGGTGATCTCAATGTATGCTGAAAGTGACACATTTTCTGCTTCCAGTTGGTGGCGCTATGACTTTGAATCACAATAGTCACATCCATGTGATCAGCCTTGTACAACGAAGACTAAGCCGAAGTTTCATCAAAATCAATTAATGTATGCAGAAGTTATAACACTTTGTTTCCTTTTCTTGCCATAAATTCGTTGCCTCGCCACGGCCAGACCGTTTGAGATATCCAAAATCCGTTTGCAATTAAACAACTTCAATGTGTTAGCAACAAGTTAAAAAAAGCTTGGTGTAAATTGGATAAACCCTGTAGGAGTAGTAGTATAAAATTCATAGCCTGTTTTTTCAAAAAATTAACATTCAAACCAAAATAGCTGACTTCCTGTTGGTCGGAGCTAATGAATGTAAATTAGAAAATTGTCCGGCTTGATGAGAATAATATGTGTTCCGAGTTTGGTGACTGTAGGAAAAACTAACCACCCCACTTTTGTCAAAAGGTGGCGCTACTGAGCCCCTCCACCACGCCCATTTCTATGGCTTTGTCCATGTCTACTGGTTGACAATATTGATGTGTGTGTCGAGTTTCATGCAATTTGAAGCATGTTAAGAGCCTCAAAAACACTCAAGAATATTATTACAGTTTGACCTGTTGCCATGGCAACAATATTTCAAATATCAAAAATCCTGTCATAGGTCTACATCTGCTGTGTATTGACATTACACTGATGAAGTTTGAAGCAAATCAGGTAAAAATAAGAGGGTGATCTCAAAGCATTTTAAAAGTGATACACTTCTTGCTGCCATTTGGTGGCGCTATAACTTTGACTCACAATAGTTACATCCATGTGATCAGACTACTACAACCAACACACTCCTGAAGTTTCATAAACATCAATCAATGTATGCAGAAGTTATAACACATTTCCTGTTTCCCTTTTCTCGCCATAAATTCGTTGCCTCGCCACGGCCAAACCGTTTGAGATATCCAAAATCCGTTTGCAATTAAACAACTTCAATGTGTTCGCAACAAGTTAAAAAAAGCTTGGTGTAAATTGGATAAACCCTGTAGGAGTAGTAGTATAAAATTCATAGCCTGTTTTTTCAAAAAATTAACATTCAAACCAAAATAGCTGACTTCCTGTTGGTCGGAGCTAATGAATGTAAATTAGAAAATTGTCCGGCTTGATGAGAATAATATGTGTACCGAGTTTGGTGACTGTAGGAAAAACTAACCCCCACTTTTGTCAAAAGGTGGCGCTACTGAGCCCCTCCACCACGCCCATTTCTATGGCTTTGTCCATGTCTACTGGTTGACAATATTGATGTGTGTGTCGAGTTTCATGCAATTTGAAGCATGTTAAGAGCCTCAAAAACACTCAAGAATATTATTACAGTTTGACCTGTTGCCATGGCAACAATATTTCAAATATCAAAAATCCTGTCATAGGTCTACATCTGCTGTGTATTGACATTACACTGATGAAGTTTGAAGCAAATCAGGTAAAAATAAGAGGGTGATCTGAAAACATTTCAAAAAGTGATACACTTCCTGCTGCCAGTTGGTGGCGCTATAACTTTGACTCACAATAGTCACATCCATGTGATCAGACTCCTATAACGAACACACTCGTGAAGTTTCATAAAGATCAATATATGTATTAAGACGTTATAACACATTTCCTGTTTCCTTTTTCTCGCCATAAATTCGTTGCCTCGCCACGGCCAAACCGTTCGAGATATCAAAAATCCCCTGGCAATTTTTAATCATCAGTGTCTTGACTTCATGCTGACCGAGTTTGGTGGCGATCGGATTAATCGTCTAGGAGGAGTATATCAAATTCCAGAGCATGCGTTTTTCAAACAACCCTTAATAGCTGACTTCCTGTTGGCGTGGCGATTAACTTAGAGCGCGAAAGTTGTTCGGCCCGATGAGGTCTATATGTGTACCGAGTTTCATACTAATACGTGCAAGCATGTTTAATATATGGACCAAATTTTCAGACTTTTTTCAAGGGGGCGCTGTCGAGCCCCCCTGCCACGCCCGGGTACCAGCCTCTCCGGCGTCCTAATGGCCGCGGATTCCAATGTGTGTGCCAATTTTCAAGAGTTTTTGAGCATGTTAAGGCCCCCAAAAAGCCCCGGAAGACGGAAAAAAAAAAAAAAAAAAAAAAAAATAATAATAATAATAATCCTTAGAAGAACAAGAGGGCCCTGCGCGAATTTTCGCTTGGGCCCTAAATATAGCTGCGAGCAGCGATGGCGGGCCCAAGCCCGGTGGCACCGCCACCCCGGTGGCTTCAGGGCAACTGTGCACAGCGGGCAATAGGCACTTAAAACGGTTAAACATCAAAGGACTATGTCAAATTCACTCCACATTTACTGCACTACAAGGTGCCGTTATAGAGCCCCTCCTCCCTGCCCATTTTCAAAGGATTACATGTGCCAAGTTTTAACATTATTCTGATGAATTTTGAAGCAAATCAGGTAAAAATAAGAGGGTGATGTCAATGTATGCTGAAAGTGACACATTTTCTGCTTCCAGTTGGTGGCGCTATGACTTTGAATCACAATAGTCAAATCCATGTGATCAGCCTTGTACAACGAAGACTAAGCCAAAGTTTCATCAAAATCAATTAATGTATGCAGAAGTTATAACACTTTGTTTCCCTTTTCTTGCCATAAATTCGTTGCCTCGCCACGGCCAAACCGTTTGAGATATCCAAAATCCGTTTGCAATTAAACAACTTCAATGTGTTAGCAACAAGTTAAAAAAAGCTTGGTGTAAATTGGATAAACCCTGTAGGAGTAGTAGTATAAAATTCATAGCCTGTTTTTTCAAAAAATTAACATTCAAACCAAAATAGCTGACTTCCTGTTGGTCGGAGCTAATGAATGTAAATTAGAAAATTGTCCGGCTTGATGAGAATAATATGTGTACCGAGTTTGGTGACTGTAGGAAAAACTAACCCCCCCACTTTTGTCAAAAGGTGGCGCTACTGAGCCCCTCCACCACGCCCATTTCTATGGCTTTGTCCATGTCTACTGGTTGACAATATTGATGTGTGTGTCGAGTTTCATGCAATTTGAAGCATGTTAAGAGCCTCAAAAACACTCAAGAATATTATTACAGTTTGACCTGTTGCCATGGCAACAATATTTCAAATATCAAAAATCCTGTCATAGGTCTACATCTGCTGTGTATTGACATTACACTGATGAAGTTTGAAGCAAATCAGGTAAAAATAAGAGGGTGATCTCAAAGCATTTTAAAAGTGATACACTTCTTGCTGCCATTTGGTGGCGCTATAACTTTGACTCACAATAGTTACATCCATGTGATCAGACTACTACAACCAACACACTCCTGAAGTTTCATAAACATCAATCAATGTATGCAGAAGTTATAACACATTTCCTGTTTCCCTTTTCTCGCCATAAATTCGTTGCCTCGCCACGGCCAAACCGTTTGAGATATCCAAAATCCGTTTGCAATTAAACAACTTCAATGTGTTCGCAACAAGTTAAAAAAAGCTTGGTGTAAATTGGATAAACCCTGTAGGAGTAGTAGTATAAAATTCATAGCCTGTTTTTTCAAAAAATTAACATTCAAACCAAAATAGCTGACTTCCTGTTGGTCGGAGCTAATGAATGTAAATTAGAAAATTGTCCGGCTTGATGAGAATAATATGTGTACCGAGTTTGGTGACTGTAGGAAAAACTAACCCCCCACTTTTGTCAAAAGGTGGCGCTACTGAGCCCCTCCACCACGCCCATTTCTATGGCTTTGTCCATGTCTACTGGTTGACAATATTGATGTGTGTGTCGAGTTTCATGCAATTTGAAGCATGTTAAGAGCCTCAAAAACACTCAAGAATATTATTACAGTTTGACCTGTTGCCATGGCAACAATATTTCAAATATCAAAAATCCTGTCATAGGTCTACATCTGCTGTGTATTGACATTACACTGATGAAGTTTGAAGCAAATCAGGTAAAAATAAGAGGGTGATCTCAAAACATTTCAAAAAGTGATACACTTCCTGCTGCCAGTTGGTGGCGCTATAACTTTGACTCACAATAGTCACATCCATGTGATCAGACTCCTATAACGAACACACTCGTGAAGTTTCATAAAGATCAATATATGTATTAAGACGTTATAACACATTTCCTGTTTCCTTTTTCTCGCCATAAATTCGTTGCCTCGCCACGGCCAAACCGTTCGAGATATCAAAAATCCCCTGGCAATTTTTAATCATCAGTGTCTTGACTTCATGCTGACCGAGTTTGGTGGCGATCGGATTAATCGTCTAGGAGGAGTATATCAAATTCCAGAGCATGCGTTTTTCAAACAACCCTTAATAGCTGACTTCCTGTTGGCGTGGCGATTAACTTAGAGCGCGAAAGTTGTTCGGCCCGATGAGGTCTATATGTGTACCGAGTTTCATACTAATACGTGCAAGCATGTTTAATATATGGACCAAATTTTCAGACTTTTTTCAAGGGGGCGCTGTCGAGCCCCCCTGCCACGCCCGGGTACCAGCCTCTCCGGCGTCCTAATGGCCGCGGATTCCAATGTGTGTGCCAATTTTCAAGAGTTTTTGAGCATGTTAAGGCCCCCAAAAAGCCCCGGAAGACGGAAAAAAAAAAAAAAAAAATAATAATAATAATAATCCTTAGAAGAACAAGAGGGCCCTGCGCGAATTTTCGCTTGGGCCCTAAATATAGCTGCGAGCAGCGATGGCGGGCCCAAGCCCGGTGGCACCGCCACCCCGGTGGCTTCAGGGCAACTGTGCACAGCGGGCAATAGGCACTTAAAACGGTTAAACATCAAAGGACTATGTCAAATTCACTCCACATTTACTGCACTACAAGGTGCCGTTATAGAGCCCCTCCTCCCTGCCCATTTTCAAAGGATTACATGTGCCAAGTTTTAACATTATTCTGATGAATTTTGAAGCAAATCAGGTAAAAATAAGAGGGTGATCTCAATGTATGCTGAAAGTGACACATTTTCTGCTTCCAGTTGGTGGCGCTATGACTTTGAATCACAATAGTCAAATCCATGTGATCAGCCTTGTACAACGAAGACTAAGCCAAAGTTTCATCAAAATCAATTAATGTATGCAGAAGTTATAACACTTTGTTTCCCTTTTCTTGCCATAAATTCGTTGCCTCGCCACGGCCAAACCGTTTGAGATATCCAAAATCCGTTTGCAATTAAACAACTTCAATGTGTTAGCAACAAGTTAAAAAAAAGCTTGGTGTAAATTGGATAAACCCTGTAGGAGTAGTAGTATAAAATTCATAGCCTGTTTTTTCAAAAAATTAACATTCAAACCAAAATAGCTGACTTCCTGTTGGTCGGAGCTAATGAATGTAAATTAGAAAATTGTCCGGCTTGATGAGAATAATATGTGTACCGAGTTTGGTGACTGTAGGAAAAACTAACCCCCACTTTTGTCAAAAGGTGGCGCTACTGAGCCCCTCCACCACGCCCATTTCTATGGCTTTGTCCATGTCTACTGGTTGACAATATTGATGTGTGTGTCGAGTTTCATGCAATTTGAAGCATGTTAAGAGCCTCAAAAACACTCAAGAATATTATTACAGTTTGACCTGTTGCCATGGCAACAATATTTCAAATATCAAAAATCCTGTCATAGGTCTACATCTGCTGTGTATTGACATTACACTGATGAAGTTTGAAGCAAATCAGGTAAAAATAAGAGGGTGATCTCAAAGCATTTTAAAAGTGATACACTTCTTGCTGCCATTTGGTGGCGCTATAACTTTGACTCACAATAGTTACATCCATGTGATCAGACTACTACAACCAACACACTCCTGAAGTTTCATAAACATCAATCAATGTATGCAGAAGTTATAACACATTTCCTGTTTCCCTTTTCTCGCCATAAATTCGTTGCCTCGCCACGGCCAAACCGTTTGAGATATCCAAAATCCGTTTGCAATTAAACAACTTCAATGTGTTCGCAACAAGTTAAAAAAAGCTTGGTGTAAATTGGATAAACCCTGTAGGAGTAGTAGTATAAAATTCATAGCCTGTTTTTTCAAAAAATTAACATTCAAACCAAAATAGCTGACTTCCTGTTGGTCGGAGCTAATGAATGTAAATTAGAAAATTGTCCGGCTTGATGAGAATAATATGTGTACCGAGTTTGGTGACTGTAGGAAAAACTAACCCCCACTTTTGTCAAAAGGTGGCGCTACTGAGCCCCTCCACCACGCCCATTTCTATGGCTTTGTCCATGTCTACTGGTTGACAATATTGATGTGTGTGTCGAGTTTCATGCAATTTGAAGCATGTTAAGAGCCTCAAAAACACTCAAGAATATTATTACAGTTTGACCTGTTGCCATGGCAACAATATTTCAAATATCAAAAATCCTGTCATAGGTCTACATCTGCTGTGTATTGACATTACACTGATGAAGTTTGAAGCAAATCAGGTAAAAATAAGAGGGTGATCTCAAAACATTTCAAAAAGTGATACACTTCCTGCTGCCAGTTGGTGGCGCTATAACTTTGACTCACAATAGTCACATCCATGTGATCAGACTCCTATAACGAACACACTCGTGAAGTTTCATAAAGATCAATATATGTATTAAGACGTTATAACACATTTCCTGTTTCCTTTTTCTCGCCATAAATTCGTTGCCTCGCCACGGCCAAACCGTTCGAGATATCAAAAATCCCCTGGCAATTTTTAATCATCAGTGTCTTGACTTCATGCTGACCGAGTTTGGTGGCGATCGGATTAATCGTCTAGGAGGAGTATATCAAATTCCAGAGCATGCGTTTTTCAAACAACCCTTAATAGCTGACTTCCTGTTGGCGTGGCGATTAACTTAGAGCGCGAAAGTTGTTCGGCCCGATGAGGTCTATATGTGTACCGAGTTTCATACTAATACGTGCAAGCATGTTTAATATATGGACCAAATTTTCAGACTTTTTTCAAGGGGGCGCTGTCGAGCCCCCCTGCCACGCCCGGGTACCAGCCTCTCCGGCGTCCTAATGGCCGCGGATTCCAATGTGTGTGCCAATTTTCAAGAGTTTTTGAGCATGTTAAGGCCCCCAAAAAGCCCCGGAAGACGGAAAAAAAAAAAAAAAAAAAAAAAAAAAAAATAATAATAATAATAATAATCCTTAGAAGAACAAGAGGGCCCTGCGCGAATTTTCGCTTGGGCCCTAAATATAGCTGCGAGCAGCGATGGCGGGCCCAAGCCCGGTGGCACCGCCACCCCGGTGGCTTCAGGGCAACTGTGCACAGCGGGCAATAGGCACTTAAAATGGTTAAACATCAAAGGACTATGTCAAATTCACTCCACATTTACTGCACTACAAGGTGCCGCTATATAGCCCCTCCTCCCTGCCCATTTTCAGAGGATTACATGTGCCAAGTTTTAACATTATTCTGATGAATTTTGAAGCAAATCAGGTAAAAATAAGAGGGTGATCTCAATGTATGCTGAAAGTGACACATTTTCTGCTTCCAGTTGGTGGCGCTATGACTTTGAATCACAATAGTCACATCCATGTGATCAGCCTTGTACAACGAAGACTAAGCCGAAGTTTCATCAAAATCAATTAATGTATGCAGAAGTTATAACACTTTGTTTCCTTTTCTTGCCATAAATTCGTTGCCTCGCCACGGCCAGACCGTTTGAGATATCCAAAATCCGTTTGCAATTAAACAACTTCAATGTGTTAGCAACAAGTTAAAAAAAGCTTGGTGTAAATTGGATAAACCCTGTAGGAGTAGTAGTATAAAATTCATAGCCTGTTTTTTCAAAAAATTAACATTCAAACCAAAATAGCTGACTTCCTGTTGGTCGGAGCTAATGAATGTAAATTAGAAAATTGTCCGGCTTGATGAGAATAATATGTGTTCCGAGTTTGGTGACTGTAGGAAAAACTAACCACCCCACTTTTGTCAAAAGGTGGCGCTACTGAGCCCCTCCACCACGCCCATTTCTATGGCTTTGTCCATGTCTACTGGTTGACAATATTGATGTGTGTGTCGAGTTTCATGCAATTTGAAGCATGTTAAGAGCCTCAAAAACACTCAAGAATATTATTACAGTTTGACCTGTTGCCATGGCAACAATATTTCAAATATCAAAAATCCTGTCATAGGTCTACATCTGCTGTGTATTGACATTACACTGATGAAGTTTGAAGCAAATCAGGTAAAAATAAGAGGGTGATCTCAAAGCATTTTAAAAGTGATACACTTCTTGCTGCCATTTGGTGGCGCTATAACTTTGACTCACAATAGTTACATCCATGTGATCAGACTACTACAACCAACACACTCCTGAAGTTTCATAAACATCAATCAATGTATGCAGAAGTTATAACACATTTCCTGTTTCCCTTTTCTCGCCATAAATTCGTTGCCTCGCCACGGCCAAACCGTTTGAGATATCCAAAATCCGTTTGCAATTAAACAACTTCAATGTGTTCGCAACAAGTTAAAAAAGCTTGGTGTAAATTGGATAAACCCTGTAGGAGTAGTAGTATAAAATTCATAGCCTGTTTTTTCAAAAAATTAACATTCAAACCAAAATAGCTGACTTCCTGTTGGTCGGAGCTAATGAATGTAAATTAGAAAATTGTCCGGCTTGATGAGAATAATATGTGTACCGAGTTTGGTGACTGTAGGAAAAACTAACCCCCCCACTTTTGTCAAAAGGTGGCGCTACTGAGCCCCTCCACCACGCCCATTTCTATGGCTTTGTCCATGTCTACTGGTTGACAATATTGATGTGTGTGTCGAGTTTCATGCAATTTGAAGCATGTTAAGAGCCTCAAAAACACTCAAGAATATTATTACAGTTTGACCTGTTGCCATGGCAACAATATTTCAAATATCAAAAATCCTGTCATAGGTCTACATCTGCTGTGTATTGACATTACACTGATGAAGTTTGAAGCAAATCAGGTAAAAATAAGAGGGTGATCTCAAAACATTTCAAAAAGTGATACACTTCCTGCTGCCAGTTGGTGGCGCTATAACTTTGACTCACAATAGTCACATCCATGTGATCAGACTCCTATAACGAACACACTCGTGAAGTTTCATAAAGATCAATATATGTATTAAGACGTTATAACACATTTCCTGTTTCCTTTTTCTCGCCATAAATTCGTTGCCTCGCCACGGCCAAACCGTTCGAGATATCAAAAATCCCCTGGCAATTTTTAATCATCAGTGTCTTGACTTCATGCTGACCGAGTTTGGTGGCGATCGGATTAATCGTCTAGGAGGAGTATATCAAATTCCAGAGCATGCGTTTTTCAAACAACCCTTAATAGCTGACTTCCTGTTGGCGTGGCGATTAACTTAGAGCGCGAAAGTTGTTCGGCCCGATGAGGTCTATATGTGTACCGAGTTTCATACTAATACGTGCAAGCATGTTTAATATATGGACCAAATTTTCAGACTTTTTTCAAGGGGGCGCTGTCGAGCCCCCCTGCCACGCCCGGGTACCAGCCTCTCCGGCGTCCTAATGGCCGCGGATTCCAATGTGTGTGCCAATTTTCAAGAGTTTTTGAGCATGTTAAGGCCCCCAAAAAGCCCCGGAAGACGGAAAAAAAAAAAAAAAAAAAAAAAAAAAATAATAATAATAATCCTTAGAAGAACAAGAGGGCCCTGCGCGAATTTTCGCTTGGGCCCTAAATATAGCTGCGAGCAGCGATGGCGGGCCCAAGCCCGGTGGCACCGCCACCCCGGTGGCTTCAGGGCAACTGTGCACAGCGGGCAATAGGCACTTAAAACGGTTAAACATCAAAGGACTATGTCAAATTCACTCCACATTTACTGCACTACAAGGTGCCGTTATAGAGCCCCTCCTCCCTGCCCATTTTCAAAGGATTACATGTGCCAAGTTTTAACATTATTCTGATGAATTTTGAAGCAAATCAGGTAAAAATAAGAGGGTGATGTCAATGTATGCTGAAAGTGACACATTTTCTGCTTCCAGTTGGTGGCGCTATGACTTTGAATCACAATAGTCAAATCCATGTGATCAGCCTTGTACAACGAAGACTAAGCCAAAGTTTCATCAAAATCAATTAATGTATGCAGAAGTTATAACACTTTGTTTCCCTTTTCTTGCCATAAATTCGTTGCCTCGCCACGGCCAAACCGTTTGAGATATCCAAAATCCGTTTGCAATTAAACAACTTCAATGTGTTAGCAACAAGTTAAAAAAAGCTTGGTGTAAATTGGATAAACCCTGTAGGAGTAGTAGTATAAAATTCATAGCCTGTTTTTTCAAAAAATTAACATTCAAACCAAAATAGCTGACTTCCTGTTGGTCGGAGCTAATGAATGTAAATTAGAAAATTGTCCGGCTTGATGAGAATAATATGTGTACCGAGTTTGGTGACTGTAGGAAAAACTAACCCCCCCACTTTTGTCAAAAGGTGGCGCTACTGAGCCCCTCCACCACGCCCATTTCTATGGCTTTGTCCATGTCTACTGGTTGACAATATTGATGTGTGTGTCGAGTTTCATGCAATTTGAAGCATGTTAAGAGCCTCAAAAACACTCAAGAATATTATTACAGTTTGACCTGTTGCCATGGCAACAATATTTCAAATATCAAAAATCCTGTCATAGGTCTACATCTGCTGTGTATTGACATTACACTGATGAAGTTTGAAGCAAATCAGGTAAAAATAAGAGGGTGATCTCAAAGCATTTTAAAAGTGATACACTTCTTGCTGCCATTTGGTGGCGCTATAACTTTGACTCACAATAGTTACATCCATGTGATCAGACTACTACAACCAACACACTCCTGAAGTTTCATAAACATCAATCAATGTATGCAGAAGTTATAACACATTTCCTGTTTCCCTTTTCTCGCCATAAATTCGTTGCCTCGCCACGGCCAAACCGTTTGAGATATCCAAAATCCGTTTGCAATTAAACAACTTCAATGTGTTCGCAACAAGTTAAAAAAGCTTAGTGTAAATTGGATAAACCCTGTAGGAGTAGTAGTATAAAATTCATAGCCTGTTTTTTCAAAAACTTAACATTCAAACCAAAATAGCTGACTTCCTGTTGGTCGGAGCTAATGAATGTAAATTAGAAAATTGTCCGGCTTGATGAGAATAATATGTGTACCGAGTTTGGTGACTGTAGGAAAAACTAACCCCCCCACTTTTGTCAAAAGGTGGCGCTACTGAGCCCCTCCACCACGCCCATTTCTATGGCTTTGTCCATGTCTACTGGTTGACAATATTGATGTGTGTGTCGAGTTTCATGCAATTTGAAGCATGTTAAGAGCCTCAAAAACACTCAAGAATATTATTACAGTTTGACCTGTTGCCATGGCAACAATATTTCAAATATCAAAAATCCTGTCATAGGTCTACATCTGCTGTGTATTGACATTACACTGATGAAGTTTGAAGCAAATCAGGTAAAAATAAGAGGGTGATCTCAAAACATTTCAAAAAGTGATACACTTCCTGCTGCCAGTTGGTGGCGCTATAACTTTGACTCACAATAGTCACATCCATGTGATCAGACTCCTATAACGAACACACTCGTGAAGTTTCATAAAGATCAATATATGTATTAAGACGTTATAACACATTTCCTGTTTCCTTTTTCTCGCCATAAATTTGTTGCCTCGCCACGGCCAAACCGTTCGAGATATCAAAAATCCCCTGGCAATTTTTAATCATCAGTGTCTTGACTTCATGCTGACCGAGTTTGGTGGCGATCGGATTAATCGTCTAGGAGGAGTATATCAAATTCCAGAGCATGCGTTTTTCAAACAACCCTTAATAGCTGACTTCCTGTTGGCGTGGCGATTAACTTAGAGCGCGAAAGTTGTTCGGCCCGATGAGGTCTATATGTGTACCGAGTTTCATACTAATACGTGCAAGCATGTTTAATATATGGACCAAATTTTCAGACTTTTTTCAAGGGGGCGCTGTCGAGCCCCCCTGCCACGCCCGGGTACCAGCCTCTCCGGCGTCCTAATGGCCGCGGATTCCAATGTGTGTGCCAATTTTCAAGAGTTTTTGAGCATGTTAAGGCCCCCAAAAAGCCCCGGAAGACGGAAAAAAAAAAAAAAAAATAATAATAATAATAATAATCCTTAGAAGAACAAGAGGGCCCTGCGCGAATTTTCGCTTGGGCCCTAAATATAGCTGCGAGCAGCGATGGCGGGCCCAAGCCCGGTGGCACCGCCACCCCGGTGGCTTCAGGGCAACTGTGCACAGCGGGCAATAGGCACTTAAAACGGTTAAACATCAAAGGACTATGTCAAATTCACTCCACATTTACTGCACTACAAGGTGCCGTTATAGAGCCCCTCCTCCCTGCCCATTTTCAAAGGATTACATGTGCCAAGTTTTAACATTATTCTGATGAATTTTGAAGCAAATCAGGTAAAAATAAGAGGGTGATCTCAATGTATGCTGAAAGTGACACATTTTCTGCTTCCAGTTGGTGGCGCTATGACTTTGAATCACAATAGTCAAATCCATGTGATCAGCCTTGTACAACGAAGACTAAGCCAAAGTTTCATCAAAATCAATTAATGTATGCAGAAGTTATAACACTTTGTTTCCCTTTTCTTGCCATAAATTCGTTGCCTCGCCACGGCCAAACCGTTTGAGATATCCAAAATCCGTTTGCAATTAAACAACTTCAATGTGTTAGCAACAAGTTAAAAAAAGCTTGGTGTAAATTGGATAAACCCTGTAGGAGTAGTAGTATAAAATTCATAGCCTGTTTTTTCAAAAAATTAACATTCAAACCAAAATAGCTGACTTCCTGTTGGTCGGAGCTAATGAATGTAAATTAGAAAATTGTCCGGCTTGATGAGAATAATATGTGTACCGAGTTTGGTGACTGTAGGAAAAACTAACCCCCACTTTTGTCAAAAGGTGGCGCTACTGAGCCCCTCCACCACGCCCATTTCTATGGCTTTGTCCATGTCTACTGGTTGACAATATTGATGTGTGTGTCGAGTTTCATGCAATTTGAAGCATGTTAAGAGCCTCAAAAACACTCAAGAATATTATTACAGTTTGACCTGTTGCCATGGCAACAATATTTCAAATATCAAAAATCCTGTCATAGGTCTACATCTGCTGTGTATTGACATTACACTGATGAAGTTTGAAGCAAATCAGGTAAAAATAAGAGGGTGATCTCAAAGCATTTTAAAAGTGATACACTTCTTGCTGCCATTTGGTGGCGCTATAACTTTGACTCACAATAGTTACATCCATGTGATCAGACTACTACAACCAACACACTCCTGAAGTTTCATAAACATCAATCAATGTATGCAGAAGTTATAACACATTTCCTGTTTCCCTTTTCTCGCCATAAATTCGTTGCCTCGCCACGGCCAAACCGTTTGAGATATCCAAAATCCGTTTGCAATTAAACAACTTCAATGTGTTCGCAACAAGTTAAAAAAAGCTTGGTGTAAATTGGATAAACCCTGTAGGAGTAGTAGTATAAAATTCATAGCCTGTTTTTTCAAAAAATTAACATTCAAACCAAAATAGCTGACTTCCTGTTGGTCGGAGCTAATGAATGTAAATTAGAAAATTGTCCGGCTTGATGAGAATAATATGTGTACCGAGTTTGGTGACTGTAGGAAAAACTAACCCCCACTTTTGTCAAAAGGTGGCGCTACTGAGCCCCTCCACCACGCCCATTTCTATGGCTTTGTCCATGTCTACTGGTTGACAATATTGATGTGTGTGTCGAGTTTCATGCAATTTGAAGCATGTTAAGAGCCTCAAAAACACTCAAGAATATTATTACAGTTTGACCTGTTGCCATGGCAACAATATTTCAAATATCAAAAATCCTGTCATAGGTCTACATCTGCTGTGTATTGACATTACACTGATGAAGTTTGAAGCAAATCAGGTAAAAATAAGAGGGTGATCTCAAAACATTTCAAAAAGTGATACACTTCCTGCTGCCAGTTGGTGGCGCTATAACTTTGACTCACAATAGTCACATCCATGTGATCAGACTCCTATAACGAACACACTCGTGAAGTTTCATAAAGATCAATATATGTATTAAGACGTTATAACACATTTCCTGTTTCCTTTTTCTCGCCATAAATTCGTTGCCTCGCCACGGCCAAACCGTTCGAGATATCAAAAATCCCCTGGCAATTTTTAATCATCAGTGTCTTGACTTCATGCTGACCGAGTTTGGTGGCGATCGGATTAATCGTCTAGGAGGAGTATATCAAATTCCAGAGCATGCGTTTTTCAAACAACCCTTAATAGCTGACTTCCTGTTGGCGTGGCGATTAACTTAGAGCGCGAAAGTTGTTCGGCCCGATGAGGTCTATATGTGTACCGAGTTTCATACTAATACGTGCAAGCATGTTTAATATATGGACCAAATTTTCAGACTTTTTTCAAGGGGGCGCTGTCGAGCCCCCCTGCCACGCCCGGGTACCAGCCTCTCCGGCGTCCTAATGGCCGCGGATTCCAATGTGTGTGCCAATTTTCAAGAGTTTTTGAGCATGTTAAGGCCCCCAAAAAGCCCCGGAAGACGGAAAAAAAAAAAAAAAAAAAAAAAAAAAAAATAATAATAATAATAATCCTTAGAAGAACAAGAGGGCCCTGCGCGAATTTTCGCTTGGGCCCTAAATATAGCTGCGAGCAGCGATGGCGGGCCCAAGCCCGGTGGCACCGCCACCCCGGTGGCTTCAGGGCAACTGTGCACAGCGGGCAATAGGCACTTAAAACGGTTAAACATCAAAGGACTATGTCAAATTCACTCCACATTTACTGCACTACAAGGTGCCGTTATAGAGCCCCTCCTCCCTGCCCATTTTCAAAGGATTACATGTGCCAAGTTTTAACATTATTCTGATGAATTTTGAAGCAAATCAGGTAAAAATAAGAGGGTGATGTCAATGTATGCTGAAAGTGACACATTTTCTGCTTCCAGTTGGTGGCGCTATGACTTTGAATCACAATAGTCAAATCCATGTGATCAGCCTTGTACAACGAAGACTAAGCCAAAGTTTCATCAAAATCAATTAATGTATGCAGAAGTTATAACACTTTGTTTCCCTTTTCTTGCCATAAATTCGTTGCCTCGCCACGGCCAAACCGTTTGAGATATCCAAAATCCGTTTGCAATTAAACAACTTCAATGTGTTAGCAACAAGTTAAAAAAAGCTTGGTGTAAATTGGATAAACCCTGTAGGAGTAGTAGTATAAAATTCATAGCCTGTTTTTTCAAAAAATTAACATTCAAACCAAAATAGCTGACTTCCTGTTGGTCGGAGCTAATGAATGTAAATTAGAAAATTGTCCGGCTTGATGAGAATAATATGTGTACCGAGTTTGGTGACTGTAGGAAAAACTAACCCCCACTTTTGTCAAAAGGTGGCGCTACTGAGCCCCTCCACCACGCCCATTTCTATGGCTTTGTCCATGTCTACTGGTTGACAATATTGATGTGTGTGTCGAGTTTCATGCAATTTGAAGCATGTTAAGAGCCTCAAAAACACTCAAGAATATTATTACAGTTTGACCTGTTGCCATGGCAACAATATTTCAAATATCAAAAATCCTGTCATAGGTCTACATCTGCTGTGTATTGACATTACACTGATGAAGTTTGAAGCAAATCAGGTAAAAATAAGAGGGTGATCTCAAAACATTTCAAAAAGTGATACACTTCCTGCTGCCAGTTGGTGGCGCTATAACTTTGACTCACAATAGTCACATCCATGTGATCAGACTCCTATAACGAACACACTCGTGAAGTTTCATAAAGATCAATATATGTATTAAGACGTTATAACACATTTCCTGTTTCCTTTTTCTCGCCATAAATTCGTTGCCTCGCCACGGCCAAACCGTTCGAGATATCAAAAATCCCCTGGCAATTTTTAATCATCAGTGTCTTGACTTCATGCTGACCGAGTTTGGTGGCGATCGGATTAATCGTCTAGGAGGAGTATATCAAATTCCAGAGCATGCGTTTTTCAAACAACCCTTAATAGCTGACTTCCTGTTGGCGTGGCGATTAACTTAGAGCGCGAAAGTTGTTCGGCCCGATGAGGTCTATATGTGTACCGAGTTTCATACTAATACGTGCAAGCATGTTTAATATATGGACCAAATTTTCAGACTTTTTTCAAGGGGGCGCTGTCGAGCCCCCCTGCCACGTCCGGGTACCAGCCTCTCCGGCGTCCTAATGGCCGCGGATTCCAATGTGTGTGCCAATTTTCAAGAGTTTTTGAGCATGTTAAGGCCCCCAAAAAGCCCCGGAAGACGGAAAAAAAAAAAAAAAATAATAATAATAATAAATATAGCTGCGAGCAGCGATGGCGGGCCCAAGCCCGGTGGCACCGCCACCCCGGTGGCTTCAGGGCAACTGTGCACAGCGGGCAATAGGCACTTAAAATGGTTAAACATCAAAGGACTATGTCAAATTCACTCCACATTTACTGCACTACAAGGTGCCGCTATATAGCCCCTCCTCCCTGCCCATTTTCAGAGGATTACATGTGCCAAGTTTTAACATTATTCTGATGAATTTTGAAGCAAATCAGGTAAAAATAAGAGGGTGATCTCAATGTATGCTGAAAGTGACACATTTTCTGCTTCCAGTTGGTGGCGCTATGACTTTGAATCACAATAGTCACATCCATGTGATCAGCCTTGTACAACGAAGACTAAGCCGAAGTTTCATCAAAATCAATTAATGTATGCAGAAGTTATAACACTTTGTTTCCTTTTCTTGCCATAAATTCGTTGCCTCGCCACGGCCAGACCGTTTGAGATATCCAAAATCCGTTTGCAATTAAACAACTTCAATGTGTTAGCAACAAGTTAAAAAAAGCTTGGTGTAAATTGGATAAACCCTGTAGGAGTAGTAGTATAAAATTCATAGCCTGTTTTTTCAAAAAATTTAACATTCAAACCAAAATAGCTGACTTCCTGTTGGTCGGAGCTAATGAATGTAAATTAGAAAATTGTCCGGCTTGATGAGAATAATATGTGTTCCGAGTTTGGTGACTGTAGGAAAAACTAACCACCCCACTTTTGTCAAAAGGTGGCGCTACTGAGCCCCTCCACCACGCCCATTTCTATGGCTTTGTCCATGTCTACTGGTTGACAATATTGATGTGTGTGTCGAGTTTCATGCAATTTGAAGCATGTTAAGAGCCTCAAAAACACTCAAGAATATTATTACAGTTTGACCTGTTGCCATGGCAACAATATTTCAAATATCAAAAATCCTGTCATAGGTCTACATCTGCTGTGTATTGACATTACACTGATGAAGTTTGAAGCAAATCAGGTAAAAATAAGAGGGTGATCTCAAAGCATTTTAAAAGTGATACACTTCTTGCTGCCATTTGGTGGCGCTATAACTTTGACTCACAATAGTTACATCCATGTGATCAGACTACTACAACCAACACACTCCTGAAGTTTCATAAACATCAATCAATGTATGCAGAAGTTATAACACATTTCCTGTTTCCCTTTTCTCGCCATAAATTCGTTGCCTCGCCACGGCCAAACCGTTTGAGATATCCAAAATCCGTTTGCAATTAAACAACTTCAATGTGTTCGCAACAAGTTAAAAAAAGCTTGGTGTAAATTGGATAAACCCTGTAGGAGTAGTAGTATAAAATTCATAGCCTGTTTTTTCAAAAAATTAACATTCAAACCAAAATAGCTGACTTCCTGTTGGTCGGAGCTAATGAATGTAAATTAGAAAATTGTCCGGCTTGATGAGAATAATATGTGTACCGAGTTTGGTGACTGTAGGAAAAACTAACCCCCACTTTTGTCAAAAGGTGGCGCTACTGAGCCCCTCCACCACGCCCATTTCTATGGCTTTGTCCATGTCTACTGGTTGACAATATTGATGTGTGTGTCGAGTTTCATGCAATTTGAAGCATGTTAAGAGCCTCAAAAACACTCAAGAATATTATTACAGTTTGACCTGTTGCCATGGCAACAATATTTCAAATATCAAAAATCCTGTCATAGGTCTACATCTGCTGTGTATTGACATTACACTGATGAAGTTTGAAGCAAATCAGGTAAAAATAAGAGGGTGATCTCAAAACATTTCAAAAAGTGATACACTTCCTGCTGCCAGTTGGTGGCGCTATAACTTTGACTCACAATAGTCACATCCATGTGATCAGACTCCTATAACGAACACACTCGTGAAGTTTCATAAAGATCAATATATGTATTAAGACGTTATAACACATTTCCTGTTTCCTTTTTCTCGCCATAAATTCGTTGCCTCGCCACGGCCAAACCGTTCGAGATATCAAAAATCCCCTGGCAATTTTTAATCATCAGTGTCTTGACTTCATGCTGACCGAGTTTGGTGGCGATCGGATTAATCGTCTAGGAGGAGTATATCAAATTCCAGAGCATGCGTTTTTCAAACAACCCTTAATAGCTGACTTCCTGTTGGCGTGGCGATTAACTTAGAGCGCGAAAGTTGTTCGGCCCGATGAGGTCTATATGTGTACCGAGTTTCATACTAATACGTGCAAGCATGTTTAATATATGGACCAAATTTTCAGACTTTTTTCAAGGGGGCGCTGTCGAGCCCCCCTGCCACGCCCGGGTACCAGCCTCTCCGGCGTCCTAATGGCCGCGGATTCCAATGTGTGTGCCAATTTTCAAGAGTTTTTGAGCATGTTAAGGCCCCCAAAAAGCCCCGGAAGACGGAAAAAAAAAAAAAAAAAAAAAAAAAAAAAATAATAATAATAATCCTTAGAAGAACAAGAGGGCCCTGCGCGAATTTTCGCTTGGGCCCTAAATATAGCTGCGAGCAGCGATGGCGGGCCCAAGCCCGGTGGCACCGCCACCCCGGTGGCTTCAGGGCAACTGTGCACAGCGGGCAATAGGCACTTAAAACGGTTAAACATCAAAGGACTATGTCAAATTCACTCCACATTTACTGCACTACAAGGTGCCGTTATAGAGCCCCTCCTCCCTGCCCATTTTCAAAGGATTACATGTGCCAAGTTTTAACATTATTCTGATGAATTTTGAAGCAAATCAGGTAAAAATAAGAGGGTGATGTCAATGTATGCTGAAAGTGACACATTTTCTGCTTCCAGTTGGTGGCGCTATGACTTTGAATCACAATAGTCAAATCCATGTGATCAGCCTTGTACAACGAAGACTAAGCCAAAGTTTCATCAAAATCAATTAATGTATGCAGAAGTTATAACACTTTGTTTCCCTTTTCTTGCCATAAATTCGTTGCCTCGCCACGGCCAAACCGTTTGAGATATCCAAAATCCGTTTGCAATTAAACAACTTCAATGTGTTAGCAACAAGTTAAAAAAAGCTTGGTGTAAATTGGATAAACCCTGTAGGAGTAGTAGTATAAAATTCATAGCCTGTTTTTTCAAAAAATTAACATTCAAACCAAAATAGCTGACTTCCTGTTGGTCGGAGCTAATGAATGTAAATTAGAAAATTGTCCGGCTTGATGAGAATAATATGTGTACCGAGTTTGGTGACTGTAGGAAAAACTAACCCCCCCACTTTTGTCAAAAGGTGGCGCTACTGAGCCCCTCCACCACGCCCATTTCTATGGCTTTGTCCATGTCTACTGGTTGACAATATTGATGTGTGTGTCGAGTTTCATGCAATTTGAAGCATGTTAAGAGCCTCAAAAACACTCAAGAATATTATTACAGTTTGACCTGTTGCCATGGCAACAATATTTCAAATATCAAAAATCCTGTCATAGGTCTACATCTGCTGTGTATTGACATTACACTGATGAAGTTTGAAGCAAATCAGGTAAAAATAAGAGGGTGATCTCAAAGCATTTTAAAAGTGATACACTTCTTGCTGCCATTTGGTGGCGCTATAACTTTGACTCACAATAGTTACATCCATGTGATCAGACTACTACAACCAACACACTCCTGAAGTTTCATAAACATCAATCAATGTATGCAGAAGTTATAACACATTTCCTGTTTCCCTTTTCTCGCCATAAATTCGTTGCCTCGCCACGGCCAAACCGTTTGAGATATCCAAAATCCGTTTGCAATTAAACAACTTCAATGTGTTCGCAACAAGTTAAAAAAAGCTTGGTGTAAATTGGATAAACCCTGTAGGAGTAGTAGTATAAAATTCATAGCCTGTTTTTTCAAAAAATTAACATTCAAACCAAAATAGCTGACTTCCTGTTGGTCGGAGCTAATGAATGTAAATTAGAAAATTGTCCGGCTTGATGAGAATAATATGTGTACCGAGTTTGGTGACTGTAGGAAAAACGTCTCGGTTACAAAGGTAACCCTCGTTCCCTGAAGGAGGGAACGGAGACGTACGTCGGACAGACCGACGAATAGGAATCTCGCTAGAGAGGCCAATCTACTTCGAGTGTAACTAAACGAGCCAATGCACATTGGCATGCAATCATATGCATCAGCTGCTCGCCTCGCAGCGCGGGTATATAATGAGCAGCAGGTGCGTTGCATCTTCAGGTTTTCGCTGAGGAGCCGAACCGGATAGGCGGCAGCATCAGCGGGGTACAGCGACTGTGGCGACGGGACGTACGTCTCCGTTCCCTCCTTCAGGGAACGAGGGTTACCTTTGTAACCGAGACGTTCCCATTCAGTCGGTCACGTTCGACGTACGTCGGACAGACCGACGAATAGGAATCCCTACCAAAGCGCCACAGGAGCTGCCCCCTTCCAGCGCTCTGTTGCAAGCCACCTGAACCCCCTTGCCTGAGGATGGTGGGACAGGGCTAACACAGAGAGAGTCGATCACTGCTGTTCCCCAAAACCCATTCAGTGAGACTATTGGATAACGCTGGGAAAGCGTACCCTTCGCTGGGAAAGGAACGCTGCGGAAGCCACATCCTTCCCCGAAGGAGTTATGTGGAGAAGTACATATGGACTAACCCTGTAGGGCTGTGCTACATATGGAAGAGCTGGGGTGACTCCAACCCGATGAAGGGTAGGTTCTCCCAGAGGGAAAGACACGGGCTTCGTTTAGGAGCAACCGTGGAACCAACCATATGGGATCCCCGTAGGGTCACACATATGGAACCCAGCCTAAACCCGGTTCTCAAGGATACAACGGAGTATAGGCCTGGCGCCAGACGCTCCGCCACGTCGGCTGCCGAAGGGTAACCGGAGGACTCAACAGGGTCTGCCCGTAGGGACTCTCTGGAGAATAGAATGCGCATGTAGCGCAGCAAGCCGACACTAAGCCGGGGCCTCTCCGTGCCTCTGACCTGAGGCGAGAACACGGGAGGAGACCGGCTCGACACGAAGGCTATAGTATCTAGCGAACGTGTTAGGTGTCGCCCAGCCCGCAGCTCTACAAATGTCTGTTAGCGAGGCGCCACGAGCCAGCGCCCAGGAGGATGCCACACCTCTCGTGGAGTGGGCATGCAACCTGAGCGGGCAGGGCACGCCCTGAGCTTGGTAAGCCAGGGCGATGGCATCCACTATCCAGTGGGCCATCCTCTGCTTGGAGACAGCCTTTCCCTTCTGCTGGCCTCCATAACAGACAAGAGCTGGTCTGAGGTCCTGAGGCTTTAGGTTCTGTCTATGTACAGTCGCAAAGCGCGGACTGGACAGAGTAAAGCCAGGGCTGGGTCTGCCTCCTCCGAGGGCAGCGCTTGCAGGCTCACCACCTGGTCCCTGAAGGGACTGGTAGGAACCTTGGGCACATAGCCAGGCCGGGGTCTTAGTACCACGTGGCTATCACCCGGCCCGAACTCCAGGCACGATTCGTCGACCGAAAATGACTGCAGGTCCCCTACCCTCTTGATGGAGGCCAATGCCACCAGCAGCAAAGTCTTCATAGACAGAATCTTTAAGTCTACTGACAGCAAAGGCTCAAAGGGAGCAATCTGAAGTGCTCTCAGCACCAGAGTGAGGTCCCAAGAGGGTATGGAGAGGGGACGAGAAGGATTTAACCGTCTCGCCCCCTAAGGAACCTGATGACCAGGTCGTGCTGACCAACAGATTTGCCATCTAAGTGGTCGTGGTAAGCGGATATAGCAGCAGTATGGACTTTTGAGGGTGGAGGGGGGACAGCCTACGCTCCAACCCTACTGCAAGAAGGAAAGCACGACTCTGATCGAGCATCTTCGGGGGTCTTCCCGGCGAGAAGAGCACCACTCGACGAACAGGTTCCACTTTGGAGGCGTAAGCACGTCTCGTAGACCGTGCACGTGCCGAAGTGATGGTGTTAAGTACCTCAGGGGGTAAGTCACCTAGAACCTCCGCATCCCGTCCAAGGGACCAGACATGGAGTTTCCAGAGGTCTGGACGCGGGTGCCAAAGAGTGCCCCGTCTCTGAGAAAGAAGGTCTTTCCTCAGAGGGATGGGCCAGGGAGGGGCTGTCGCGAGGAGTGAGAGTTCTGGGAACCAGGTCCGGTTGGGCCAGTAAGGCGCAACTAACAAGACCTGCTCCTCGTCCTCCCTGACTTTGCACAGGGTCTGTGCAAGTAGGCTCACTGGGGGAAACGCATATTTGCGCAGGCCCCGGGGCCAGCTGTGAGCCAGTGCATCTGTCCCGAGTGTCCCCTCGGTCAGAGAGTAAAACAACTGGCAGTGGGAGGTTTCTGGTGAGGCAAACAGGTCTACCTGAGCCTTTCCGAATTCTCTCCAGATCAGCTGAACCACCTGGGGGTGGAGTCGCCACTCTCCTGGCAGCGCAGCTCGTGATAGCTCGTCGGCCACACGATTGAGCACACCGGAGACATGAATGGCGCGAAGCGACCTCAGATGCTTCCGACTCCACAGGAGGAGATGGCGGGCGAGTTGTGACATGCGACGGGAGCGTAGACCACCTTGACGGTTGATGTACGCAACGGTCGCAGTGTTGTCCATACGGACCAGTACATGCTTGCCCTGAAGCAGGCCTTTGAGGCGGCTCAGAGCAAGGCGTACTGCCAGCAACTCGAGGCAATTGATGTGCCAATGCAGATGGGGTCCCGTCCAAACCCCTGAGACTGCATGCCCGTATTACGTGGCACCCCAGCCGGTGGCAGAAGCATCTGTGAACACCACAGCATGCCGGGACACCTGTTCTAGGGGCACTCCTGCCCGAAGAAACAAGGGGTCCGACCACGGACTGAAGGTTCGGCGGCACTCCTGAGTGATTGGCACCCGGAATGTGCCGCGCTGCCACGCCCATCTCGGGACTCGGCCATGAAGCCAGTGCTGAAGCGGTCTCATATGAAGCAGACCGAGCGGTGTTACAGCCGCAGCAGCCGCCATATGCCCCAGGAGCCTCTGAAAGAACTTCAGTGGGACCGCTGTCCTGCCATTGAATGTATTCAGGCAGTTCAACACTGACCGAGCACGTTCCTCTGTGAGGCGTGCTATCTGCTCGACCGAATCCAACTCCATACCGAGAAAAGAGATCCTCTGCACCGGGGCGAGTTTGCTCTTTTCCCAGTTGACCTGAAGCCCCAACTGGCTGAGGTGTCTGAGCACCAAATCCCTGTGTTTGCACAACTGATCCCGGGACTGTGCTAGAATGAGCCAGTCGTTGAGATAGTTGAGAATGCGAACACCCCGTTCTCTCATGGGAACAAGGGCTCCCTCCACGACTTTCGTGAAGACGCAGGGAGACAGGGCCAGCCCGAAGGGTAGGACTCTGTACTGATATGCTCAACCTTCGAACGCGAATCTCAGGAATGGCCTGTGTCGCGGAAGAATTGAAACATGGAAGTACGCGTCCTTCAGGTCAATCGCTGCAAACCAATCTCGGGGACGGATGCACTCGAAAATGCGTTTCTGCGTGAGCATTTTGAATGGTAGCTTGTGGAGGCTCCGATTCAAAACTCGCAGGTCCAAGATCGGTCGTAACCCGCCGCTTTTCCTGGGTACAATGAAGTAGGGGCTGTAGAACCCCGACCTCAAATCGGCTGGAGGGACCGGCTCTATCGCGTCCTTCGCCAGTAGGACTGCGATCTCCGCACGCAGGACAGGGGCATCGGCATCTTTCACTGTAGTGAAGAGGACGTCCCTGAACTTGGGGGGAGCCGGGCGAACTGAATCGCAAAGCCGACCCTGATGGTCCGAAGGAGCCAGCGAGACGGACTGGGGAGTGCTAACCCGGCTCGCAGAGACCGTACAAGCAGGACCAAAGGGACCACCGGTGTACCCGCAGCAGGGCAGCGAGGTGGAACACAGGGACGCGGCTCGGGGGCTCTCTTTGTGAGGCGGCCCGAAGCGGCGTCACAGTGTGCTAGGCAACACTTACCTGGCTCCACGGATGGACAGAGGGAGCAGTCGAGGCTTTGGCTGCCCGCTGCTCGCTGCTGTCCACTGGCGACAGAAGAGGGGGATGAGAGTGGTGAGGTTTTTCTCCTCCCACTGCTCTCCAAACCCTCTTCAGACCTGGAAATGGAGGAACTGCTCTTTAAAATTTGGGTACCGCTGCCTCTTGGGTCAGTGGCGGAACAGAAACAAACCCAATAAAGGATTTACCACCTGGCCCTCCTCCAGGGGTGGAAGAGCAGCCCCACCCATCTCTGGGTCGCCCGTCTCAGGGGTGATTCTCACCAACCAGTTAAACAGCTGCAGAGACGGGAGGCGTCATCTCCCCGCAATGGATACAGCAGAGCCTGCTGGGCCGGAGTTTCTTGCAGGGGACGACACCCTTGGCGACGAGCAGACTGAGGGGCGGCCCAAGAGGAACTCAATGGTTTGTCATGGGAAGCTCCCCTATCCGCTACTAACTGAGGAGAACCGCTGGGCTCAGTCCTCGACAGTGTCACCGAAAGGCCACCTCGTAAGATGGGAGCATTGAGAAAGCATTTAGCTTGACAACCTCTCACACCTCACAAGGTAAGCCAGGGGGCACTTCTGGACCACGGAGGTGGACATCGTCTGGCTGAGGGCCTGCGCCGTGACTTTGATCACGGTTAGTCAACAAGCGCAGCTCAACCCCAGCACAGAACTACCCTCATGCAAAAAGAGTGCCTTGGCCTCACATGCAGGGTGGGTGTGGTCTGTGTACAGCCACCCCATCCAAGAGGGTAGTGAGAGAGGAAAAACTTATGCAGATTGGCACCTTTGGCATTCCATATTTATGGCACCAATATACCCCCATACTGCCAAGTTTTCCATGCACATCTGGAAGACCCAGGAAAGCATGGCTGTAAACTCTGAATCTGAGTCAGCATAAGCACACACCATTACAGTGGGCAGCGTCACCCTCATTTCCAGAGCATAACAGCACTCTCTCCGATGCTGCAATCGACGTCTGTCCCTCAGCTGGAGCTCTGAATGAAATGCTAGGTTCCCCTATGAAAAGGACCAGCAATCCAATCCAGAAACTGCACAGCTTGCAATGCGCTAGAGAGGGAGGGGCCCTAGGGGGTTGGTTCCCCGAAGGAACCCCTCAACCTCATGTCACCCAAGCCATATCAGCAAAGTAGACCTCTTCTGGTGCACCAGAGAGGGCGCTACAATGGAGATTACGCAAGGGAACCGCGCATCTAGAGCGCCGAGCGAGCGCTGGGTTGCCGTGACAACCCGCGCTGCAGCCCGGCAGCTCGACGGCACACGACACGCAGAGGAGCGAGAGGTTTGCTCTCGCTGATCTCCGCGGTCTCCCAGAGTGTCGGGCAGAGCCGCGGCTGTGCTTTTACACACAAGCGGCAGCTGGCCAACAACAGAGGGGACTCAAGCTTCCCGGAGAAAGAAGAGTCACGACCGGCGTGTCGACGTGATCATGTTCTCATATGAAAACATGAACACCCACGAACATCATTTCAGCACGCGCCCAGACATGCGAAACGGTGATCGTGGCCGTCAGTGAGGACAGGAACGATCGCATCCAGAAACACAAGTAGGATGTCGTCTTTAAAAAGACGCGAATCTACTTGTGTAAGCTCTTTCAGGGACTTTACTCTTTTAGAAGTGCTGAAGCACGCAGGGGAACGGCCACCGCAACACAGACAGGGATTGTGTGCAGCCTGTCATGTGCTTTCTCTCTCTTTGAAGGCGCTCACTCTTACCAGCCGTAAAAACGGCTTTTCAGCGCTCAAAAGCGCACCGTACCGGCCGTGAGAACAGCCTTCTGACGCTGTCAAACAGCTATTTGCTCAAAAACGGCAAACGAAACAGAAAAAGAGAGGACGTCGACCCCGCTGCTGTGCTGTTCGCCCGCACTCGGAAAAAAAGAGAAGTTCAACCAAAAGCTTGACTCGTCTTCTAGCAGACACTCGCTTGCAGAGAACAGGAACAACACCGTTCGGCTCCGAAGCGAAAAGCTGAAGATGCAACGCACCTGCTGCTCATTATATACCCGCGCTGCGAGGCGAGCAGCTGATGCATATGATTGCATGCCAATGTGCATTGGCTCGTTTAGTTACACTCGAAGTAGATTGGCCTCTCTAGCGAGATTCCTATTCGTCGGTCTGTCCGACGTACGTCGAACGTGACCGACTGAATGGGAACTAACCCCCCCACTTTTGTCAAAAGGTGGCGCTACTGAGCCCCTCCACCACGCCCATTTCTATGGCTTTGTCCATGTCTACTGGTTGACAATATTGATGTGTGTGTCGAGTTTCATGCAATTTGAAGCATGTTAAGAGCCTCAAAAACACTCAAGAATATTATTACAGTTTGACCTGTTGCCATGGCAACAATATTTCAAATATCAAAAATCCTGTCATAGGTCTACATCTGCTGTGTATTGACATTACACTGATGAAGTTTGAAGCAAATCAGGTAAAAATAAGAGGGTGATCTCAAAACATTTCAAAAAGTGATACACTTCCTGCTGCCAGTTGGTGGCGCTATAACTTTGACTCACAATAGTTACATCCATGTGATCAGACTACTACAACCAACACACTCCTGAAGTTTCATAAACATCAATCAATGTATGCAGAAGTTATAACACATTTCCTGTTTCCCTTTTCTCGCCATAAATTCGTTGCCTCGCCACGGCCAAACCGTTTGAGATATCCAAAATCCGTTTGCAATTAAACAACTTCAATGTGTTCGCAACAAGTTAAAAAAAGCTTGGTGTAAATTGGATAAACCCTGTAGGAGTAGTAGTATAAAATTCATAGCCTGTTTTTTCAAAAAATTAACATTCAAACCAAAATAGCTGACTTCCTGTTGGTCGGAGCTAATGAATGTAAATTAGAAAATTGTCCGGCTTGATGAGAATAATATGTGTACCGAGTTTGGTGACTGTAGGAAAAACTAACCCCCACTTTTGTCAAAAGGTGGCGCTACTGAGCCCCTCCACCACGCCCATTTCTATGGCTTTGTCCATGTCTACTGGTTGACAATATTGATGTGTGTGTCGAGTTTCATGCAATTTGAAGCATGTTAAGAGCCTCAAAAACACTCAAGAATATTATTACAGTTTGACCTGTTGCCATGGCAACAATATTTCAAATATCAAAAATCCTGTCATAGGTCTACATCTGCTGTGTATTGACATTACACTGATGAAGTTTGAAGCAAATCAGGTAAAAATAAGAGGGTGATCTCAAAACATTTCAAAAAGTGATACACTTCCTGCTGCCAGTTGGTGGCGCTATAACTTTGACTCACAATAGTCACATCCATGTGATCAGACTCCTATAACGAACACACTCGTGAAGTTTCATAAAGATCAATATATGTATTAAGACGTTATAACACATTTCCTGTTTCCTTTTTCTCGCCATAAATTCGTTGCCTCGCCACGGCCAAACCGTTCGAGATATCAAAAATCCCCTGGCAATTTTTAATCATCAGTGTCTTGACTTCATGCTGACCGAGTTTGGTGGCGATCGGATTAATCGTCTAGGAGGAGTATATCAAATTCCAGAGCATGCGTTTTTCAAACAACCCTTAATAGCTGACTTCCTGTTGGCGTGGCGATTAACTTAGAGCGCGAAAGTTGTTCGGCCCGATGAGGTCTATATGTGTACCGAGTTTCATACTAATACGTGCAAGCATGTTTAATATATGGACCAAATTTTCAGACTTTTTTCAAGGGGGCGCTGTCGAGCCCCCCTGCCACGCCCGGGTACCAGCCTCTCCGGCGTCCTAATGGCCGCGGATTCCAATGTGTGTGCCAATTTTCAAGAGTTTTTGAGCATGTTAAGGCCCCCAAAAAGCCCCGGAAGACGAAAAAAAAAAAAAATAATAATAATAATAATAATCCTTAGAAGAACAAGAGGGCCCTGCGCGAATTTTCGCTTGGGCCCTAAATATAGCTGCGAGCAGCGATGGCGGGCCCAAGCCCGGTGGCACCGCCACCCCGGTGGCTTCAGGGCAACTGTGCACAGCGGGCAATAGGCACTTAAAACGGTTAAACATCAAAGGACTATGTCAAATTCACTCCACATTTACTGCACTACAAGGTGCCGTTATAGAGCCCCTCCTCCCTGCCCATTTTCAAAGGATTACATGTGCCAAGTTTTAACATTATTCTGATGAATTTTGAAGCAAATCAGGTAAAAATAAGAGGGTGATGTCAATGTATGCTGAAAGTGACACATTTTCTGCTTCCAGTTGGTGGCGCTATGACTTTGAATCACAATAGTCAAATCCATGTGATCAGCCTTGTACAACGAAGACTAAGCCAAAGTTTCATCAAAATCAATTAATGTATGCAGAAGTTATAACACTTTGTTTCCCTTTTCTTGCCATAAATTCGTTGCCTCGCCACGGCCAAACCGTTTGAGATATCCAAAATCCGTTTGCAATTAAACAACTTCAATGTGTTAGCAACAAGTTAAAAAAAGCTTGGTGTAAATTGGATAAACCCTGTAGGAGTAGTAGTATAAAATTCATAGCCTGTTTTTTCAAAAAATTAACATTCAAACCAAAATAGCTGACTTCCTGTTGGTCGGAGCTAATGAATGTAAATTAGAAAATTGTCCGGCTTGATGAGAATAATATGTGTACCGAGTTTGGTGACTGTAGGAAAAACTAACCCCCACTTTTGTCAAAAGGTGGCGCTACTGAGCCCCTCCACCACGCCCATTTCTATGGCTTTGTCCATGTCTACTGGTTGACAATATTGATGTGTGTGTCGAGTTTCATGCAATTTGAAGCATGTTAAGAGCCTCAAAAACACTCAAGAATATTATTACAGTTTGACCTGTTGCCATGGCAACAATATTTCAAATATCAAAAATCCTGTCATAGGTCTACATCTGCTGTGTATTGACATTACACTGATGAAGTTTGAAGCAAATCAGGTAAAAATAAGAGGGTGATCTCAAAACATTTCAAAAAGTGATACACTTCCTGCTGCCAGTTGGTGGCGCTATAACTTTGACTCACAATAGTCACATCCATGTGATCAGACTCCTATAACGAACACACTCGTGAAGTTTCATAAAGATCAATATATGTATTAAGACGTTATAACACATTTCCTGTTTCCTTTTTCTCGCCATAAATTCGTTGCCTCGCCACGGCCAAACCGTTCGAGATATCAAAAATCCCCTGGCAATTTTTAATCATCAGTGTCTTGACTTCATGCTGACCGAGTTTGGTGGCGATCGGATTAATCGTCTAGGAGGAGTATATCAAATTCCAGAGCATGCGTTTTTCAAACAACCCTTAATAGCTGACTTCCTGTTGGCGTGGCGATTAACTTAGAGCGCGAAAGTTGTTCGGCCCGATGAGGTCTATATGTGTACCGAGTTTCATACTAATACGTGCAAGCATGTTTAATATATGGACCAAATTTTCAGACTTTTTTCAAGGGGGCGCTGTCGAGCCCCCCTGCCACGTCCGGGTACCAGCCTCTCCGGCGTCCTAATGGCCGCGGATTCCAATGTGTGTGCCAATTTTCAAGAGTTTTTGAGCATGTTAAGGCCCCCAAAAAGCCCCGGAAGACGGAAAAAAAAAAAAAAAAAAAAAAAAATAATAATAATAATAATAAATATAGCTGCGAGCAGCGATGGCGGGCCCAAGCCCGGTGGCACCGCCACCCCGGTGGCTTCAGGGCAACTGTGCACAGCGGGCAATAGGCACTTAAAATGGTTAAACATCAAAGGACTATGTCAAATTCACTCCACATTTACTGCACTACAAGGTGCCGCTATATAGCCCCTCCTCCCTGCCCATTTTCAGAGGATTACATGTGCCAAGTTTTAACATTATTCTGATGAATTTTGAAGCAAATCAGGTAAAAATAAGAGGGTGATCTCAATGTATGCTGAAAGTGACACATTTTCTGCTTCCAGTTGGTGGCGCTATGACTTTGAATCACAATAGTCACATCCATGTGATCAGCCTTGTACAACGAAGACTAAGCCGAAGTTTCATCAAAATCAATTAATGTATGCAGAAGTTATAACACTTTGTTTCCTTTTCTTGCCATAAATTCGTTGCCTCGCCACGGCCAGACCGTTTGAGATATCCAAAATCCGTTTGCAATTAAACAACTTCAATGTGTTAGCAACAAGTTAAAAAAAGCTTGGTGTAAATTGGATAAACCCTGTAGGAGTAGTAGTATAAAATTCATAGCCTGTTTTTTCAAAAAATTAACATTCAAACCAAAATAGCTGACTTCCTGTTGGTCGGAGCTAATGAATGTAAATTAGAAAATTGTCCGGCTTGATGAGAATAATATGTGTTCCGAGTTTGGTGACTGTAGGAAAAACTAACCACCCCACTTTTGTCAAAAGGTGGCGCTACTGAGCCCCTCCACCACGCCCATTTCTATGGCTTTGTCCATGTCTACTGGTTGACAATATTGATGTGTGTGTCGAGTTTCATGCAATTTGAAGCATGTTAAGAGCCTCAAAAACACTCAAGAATATTATTACAGTTTGACCTGTTGCCATGGCAACAATATTTCAAATATCAAAAATCCTGTCATAGGTCTACATCTGCTGTGTATTGACATTACACTGATGAAGTTTGAAGCAAATCAGGTAAAAATAAGAGGGTGATCTCAAAGCATTTTAAAAGTGATACACTTCTTGCTGCCATTTGGTGGCGCTATAACTTTGACTCACAATAGTTACATCCATGTGATCAGACTACTACAACCAACACACTCCTGAAGTTTCATAAACATCAATCAATGTATGCAGAAGTTATAACACATTTCCTGTTTCCCTTTTCTCGCCATAAATTCGTTGCCTCGCCACGGCCAAACCGTTTGAGATATCCAAAATCCGTTTGCAATTAAACAACTTCAATGTGTTCGCAACAAGTTAAAAAAAGCTTGGTGTAAATTGGATAAACCCTGTAGGAGTAGTAGTATAAAATTCATAGCCTGTTTTTTCAAAAAATTAACATTCAAACCAAAATAGCTGACTTCCTGTTGGTCGGAGCTAATGAATGTAAATTAGAAAATTGTCCGGCTTGATGAGAATAATATGTGTACCGAGTTTGGTGACTGTAGGAAAAACTAACCCCCACTTTTGTCAAAAGGTGGCGCTACTGAGCCCCTCCACCACGCCCATTTCTATGGCTTTGTCCATGTCTACTGGTTGACAATATTGATGTGTGTGTCGAGTTTCATGCAATTTGAAGCATGTTAAGAGCCTCAAAAACACTCAAGAATATTATTACAGTTTGACCTGTTGCCATGGCAACAATATTTCAAATATCAAAAATCCTGTCATAGGTCTACATCTGCTGTGTATTGACATTACACTGATGAAGTTTGAAGCAAATCAGGTAAAAATAAGAGGGTGATCTCAAAACATTTCAAAAAGTGATACACTTCCTGCTGCCAGTTGGTGGCGCTATAACTTTGACTCACAATAGTCACATCCATGTGATCAGACTCCTATAACGAACACACTCGTGAAGTTTCATAAAGATCAATATATGTATTAAGACGTTATAACACATTTCCTGTTTCCTTTTTCTCGCCATAAATTCGTTGCCTCGCCACGGCCAAACCGTTCGAGATATCAAAAATCCCCTGGCAATTTTTAATCATCAGTGTCTTGACTTCATGCTGACCGAGTTTGGTGGCGATCGGATTAATCGTCTAGGAGGAGTATATCAAATTCCAGAGCATGCGTTTTTCAAACAACCCTTAATAGCTGACTTCCTGTTGGCGTGGCGATTAACTTAGAGCGCGAAAGTTGTTCGGCCCGATGAGGTCTATATGTGTACCGAGTTTCATACTAATACGTGCAAGCATGTTTAATATATGGACCAAATTTTCAGACTTTTTTCAAGGGGGCACTGTCGAGCCCCCCTGCCACGCCCGGGTACCAGCCTCTCCGGCGTCCTAATGGCCGCGGATTCCAATGTGTGTGCCAATTTTCAAGAGTTTTTGAGCATGTTAAGGCCCCCAAAAAGCCCCGGAAGACGGAAAAAAAATTAAAAAAAAAAAAAATAATAATAATAATAATAATAATAATCCTTAGAAGAACAAGAGGGCCCTGCGCGAATTTTCGCTTGGGCCCTAAATATAGCTGCGAGCAGCGATGGCGGGCCCAAGCCCGGTGGCACCGCCACCCCGGTGGCTTCAGGGCAACTGTGCACAGCGGGCAATAGGCACTTAAAACGGTTAAACATCAAAGGACTATGTCAAATTCACTCCACATTTACTGCACTACAAGGTGCCGTTATAGAGCCCCTCCTCCCTGCCCATTTTCAAAGGATTACATGTGCCAAGTTTTAACATTATTCTGATGAATTTTGAAGCAAATCAGGTAAAAATAAGAGGGTGATGTCAATGTATGCTGAAAGTGACACATTTTCTGCTTCCAGTTGGTGGCGCTATGACTTTGAATCACAATAGTCAAATCCATGTGATCAGCCTTGTACAACGAAGACTAAGCCAAAGTTTCATCAAAATCAATTAATGTATGCAGAAGTTATAACACTTTGTTTCCCTTTTCTTGCCATAAATTCGTTGCCTCGCCACGGCCAAACCGTTTGAGATATCCAAAATCCGTTTGCAATTAAACAACTTCAATGTGTTAGCAACAAGTTAAAAAAAGCTTGGTGTAAATTGGATAAACCCTGTAGGAGTAGTAGTATAAAATTCATAGCCTGTTTTTTCAAAAAATTAACATTCAAACCAAAATAGCTGACTTCCTGTTGGTCGGAGCTAATGAATGTAAATTAGAAAATTGTCCGGCTTGATGAGAATAATATGTGTACCGAGTTTGGTGACTGTAGGAAAAACTAACCCCCACTTTTGTCAAAAGGTGGCGCTACTGAGCCCCTCCACCACGCCCATTTCTATGGCTTTGTCCATGTCTACTGGTTGACAATATTGATGTGTGTGTCGAGTTTCATGCAATTTGAAGCATGTTAAGAGCCTCAAAAACACTCAAGAATATTATTACAGTTTGACCTGTTGCCATGGCAACAATATTTCAAATATCAAAAATCCTGTCATAGGTCTACATCTGCTGTGTATTGACATTACACTGATGAAGTTTGAAGCAAATCAGGTAAAAATAAGAGGGTGATCTCAAAGCATTTTAAAAGTGATACACTTCTTGCTGCCATTTGGTGGCGCTATAACTTTGACTCACAATAGTTACATCCATGTGATCAGACTACTACAACCAACACACTCCTGAAGTTTCATAAACATCAATCAATGTATGCAGAAGTTATAACACATTTCCTGTTTCCCTTTTCTCGCCATAAATTCGTTGCCTCGCCACGGCCAAACCGTTTGAGATATCCAAAATCCGTTTGCAATTAAACAACTTCAATGTGTTCGCAACAAGTTAAAAAAAGCTTGGTGTAAATTGGATAAACCCTGTAGGAGTAGTAGTATAAAATTCATAGCCTGTTTTTTCAAAAAATTAACATTCAAACCAAAATAGCTGACTTCCTGTTGGTCGGAGCTAATGAATGTAAATTAGAAAATTGTCCGGCTTGATGAGAATAATATGTGTACCGAGTTTGGTGACTGTAGGAAAAACGTCTCGGTTACAAAGGTAACCCTCGTTCCCTGAAGGAGGGAACGGAGACGTACGTCGGACAGACCGACGAATAGGAATCTCGCTAGAGAGGCCAATCTACTTCGAGTGTAACTAAACGAGCCAATGCACATTGGCATGCAATCATATGCATCAGCTGCTCGCCTCGCAGCGCGGGTATATAATGAGCAGCAGGTGCGTTGCATCTTCAGGTTTTCGCTGAGGAGCCGAACCGGATAGGCGGCAGCATCAGCGGGGTACAGCGACTGTGGCGACGGGACGTACGTCTCCGTTCCCTCCTTCAGGGAACGAGGGTTACCTTTGTAACCGAGACGTTCCCATTCAGTCGGTCACGTTCGACGTACGTCGGACAGACCGACGAATAGGAATCCCTACCAAAGCGCCACAGGAGCTGCCCCTTCCAGCGCTCTGTTGCAAGCCACCTGAACCCCCTTGCCTGAGGATGGTGGGACAGGGCTAACACAGAGAGAGTCGATCACTGCTGTTCCCCAAAACCCATTCAGTGAGACTATTGGATAACGCTGGGAAAGCGTACCCTTCGCTGGGAAAGGAACGCTGCGGAAGCCACATCCTTCCCCGAAGGAGTTATGTGGAGAAGTACATATGGACTAACCCTGTAGGGCTGTGCTACATATGGAAGAGCTGGGGTGACTCCAACCCGATGAAGGGTAGGTTCTCCCAGAGGGAAAGACACGGGCTTCGTTTAGGAGCAACCGTGGAACCAACCATATGGGATCCCCGTAGGGTCACACATATGGAACCCAGCCTAAACCCGGTTCTCAAGGATACAACGGAGTATAGGCCTGGCGCCAGACGCTCCGCCACGTCGGCTGCCGAAGGGTAACCGGAGGACTCAACAGGGTCTGCCCGTAGGGACTCTCTGGAGAATAGAATGCGCATGTAGCGCAGCAAGCCGACACTAAGCCGGGGCCTCTCCGTGCCTCTGACCTGAGGCGAGAACACGGGAGGAGACCGGCTCGACACGAAGGCTATAGTATCTAGCGAACGTGTTAGGTGTCGCCCAGCCCGCAGCTCTACAAATGTCTGTTAGCGAGGCGCCACGAGCCAGCGCCCAGGAGGATGCCACACCTCTCGTGGAGTGGGCATGCAACCTGAGCGGGCAGGGCACGCCCTGAGCTTGGTAAGCCAGGGCGATGGCATCCACTATCCAGTGGGCCATCCTCTGCTTGGAGACAGCCTTTCCCTTCTGCTGGCCTCCATAACAGACAAGAGCTGGTCTGAGGTCCTGAGGCTTTAGGTTCTGTCTATGTACAGTCGCAAAGCGCGGACTGGACAGAGTAAAGCCAGGGCTGGGTCTGCCTCCTCCGAGGGCAGCGCTTGCAGGCTCACCACCTGGTCCCTGAAGGGACTGGTAGGAACCTTGGGCACATAGCCAGGCCGGGGTCTTAGTACCACGTGGCTATCACCCGGCCCGAACTCCAGGCACGATTCGTCGACCGAAAATGACTGCAGGTCCCCTACCCTCTTGATGGAGGCCAATGCCACCAGCAGCAAAGTCTTCATAGACAGAATCTTTAAGTCTACTGACAGCAAAGGCTCAAAGGGAGCAATCTGAAGTGCTCTCAGCACCAGAGTGAGGTCCCAAGAGGGTATGGAGAGGGGACGAGAAGGATTTAACCGTCTCGCCCCCTAAGGAACCTGATGACCAGGTCGTGCTGACCAACAGATTTGCCATCTAAGTGGTCGTGGTAAGCGGATATAGCAGCAGTATGGACTTTTGAGGGTGGAGGGGGACAGCCTACGCTCCAACCCTACTGCAAGAAGGAAAGCACGACTCTGATCGAGCATCTTCGGGGGTCTTCCCGGCGAGAAGAGCACCACTCGACGAACAGGTTCCACTTTGGAGGCGTAAGCACGTCTCGTAGACCGTGCACGTGCCGAAGTGATGGTGTTAAGTACCTCAGGGGGTAAGTCACCTAGAACCTCCGCATCCCGTCCAAGGGACCAGACATGGAGTTTCCAGAGGTCTGGACGCGGGTGCCAAAGAGTGCCCCGTCTCTGAGAAAGAAGGTCTTTCCTCAGAGGGATGGGCCAGGGAGGGGCTGTCGCGAGGAGTGAGAGTTCTGGGAACCAGGTCCGGTTGGGCCAGTAAGGCGCAACTAACAAGACCTGCTCCTCGTCCTCCCTGACTTTGCACAGGGTCTGTGCAAGTAGGCTCACTGGGGGAAACGCATATTTGCGCAGGCCCCGGGGCCAGCTGTGAGCCAGTGCATCTGTCCCGAGTGTCCCCTCGGTCAGAGAGTAAAACAACTGGCAGTGGGAGGTTTCTGGTGAGGCAAACAGGTCTACCTGAGCCTTTCCGAATTCTCTCCAGATCAGCTGAACCACCTGGGGGTGGAGTCGCCACTCTCCTGGCAGCGCAGCTCGTGATAGCTCGTCGGCCACACGATTGAGCACACCGGAGACATGAATGGCGCGAAGCGACCTCAGATGCTTCCGACTCCACAGGAGGAGATGGCGGGCGAGTTGTGACATGCGACGGGAGCGTAGACCACCTTGACGGTTGATGTACGCAACGGTCGCAGTGTTGTCCATACGGACCAGTACATGCTTGCCCTGAAGCAGGCCTTTGAGGCGGCTCAGAGCAAGGCGTACTGCCAGCAACTCGAGGCAATTGATGTGCCAATGCAGATGGGGTCCCGTCCAAACCCCTGAGACTGCATGCCCGTATTACGTGGCACCCCAGCCGGTGGCAGAAGCATCTGTGAACACCACAGCATGCCGGGACACCTGTTCTAGGGGCACTCCTGCCCGAAGAAACAAGGGGTCCGACCACGGACTGAAGGTTCGGCGGCACTCCTGAGTGATTGGCACCCGGAATGTGCCGCGCTGCCACGCCCATCTCGGGACTCGGCCATGAAGCCAGTGCTGAAGCGGTCTCATATGAAGCAGACCGAGCGGTGTTACAGCCGCAGCAGCCGCCATATGCCCCAGGAGCCTCTGAAAGAACTTCAGTGGGACCGCTGTCCTGCCATTGAATGTATTCAGGCAGTTCAACACTGACCGAGCACGTTCCTCTGTGAGGCGTGCTATCTGCTCGACCGAATCCAACTCCATACCGAGAAAAGAGATCCTCTGCACCGGGGCGAGTTTGCTCTTTTCCCAGTTGACCTGAAGCCCCAACTGGCTGAGGTGTCTGAGCACCAAATCCCTGTGTTTGCACAACTGATCCCGGGACTGTGCTAGAATGAGCCAGTCGTTGAGATAGTTGAGAATGCGAACACCCCGTTCTCTCATGGGAACAAGGGCTCCCTCCACGACTTTCGTGAAGACGCAGGGAGACAGGGCCAGCCCGAAGGGTAGGACTCTGTACTGATATGCTCAACCTTCGAACGCGAATCTCAGGAATGGCCTGTGTCGCGGAAGAATTGAAACATGGAAGTACGCGTCCTTCAGGTCAATCGCTGCAAACCAATCTCGGGGACGGATGCACTCGAAAATGCGTTTCTGCGTGAGCATTTTGAATGGTAGCTTGTGGAGGCTCCGATTCAAAACTCGCAGGTCCAAGATCGGTCGTAACCCGCCGCTTTTCCTGGGTACAATGAAGTAGGGGCTGTAGAACCCCGACCTCAAATCGGCTGGAGGGACCGGCTCTATCGCGTCCTTCGCCAGTAGGACTGCGATCTCCGCACGCAGGACAGGGGCATCGGCATCTTTCACTGTAGTGAAGAGGACGTCCCTGAACTTGGGGGGGGAGCCGGGCGAACTGAATCGCAAAGCCGACCCTGATGGTCCGAAGGAGCCAGCGAGACGGACTGGGGAGTGCTAACCCGGCTCGCAGAGACCGTACAAGCAGGACCAAAGGGACCACCGGTGTACCCGCAGCAGGGCAGCGAGGTGGAACACAGGGACGCGGCTCGGGGGGCTCTCTTTGTGAGGCGGCCCGAAGCGGCGTCACAGTGTGCTAGGCAACACTTACCTGGCTCCACGGATGGACAGAGGGAGCAGTCGAGGCTTTGGCTGCCCGCTGCTCGCTGCTGTCCACTGGCGACAGAAGAGGGGGATGAGAGTGGTGAGGTTTTTCTCCTCCCACTGCTCTCCAAACCCTCTTCAGACCTGGAAATGGAGGAACTGCTCTTTAAAATTTGGGTACCGCTGCCTCTTGGGTCAGTGGCGGAACAGAAACAAACCCAATAAAGGATTTACCACCTGGCCCTCCTCCAGGGGTGGAAGAGCAGCCCCACCCATCTCTGGGTCGCCCGTCTCAGGGGTGATTCTCACCAACCAGTTAAACAGCTGCAGAGACGGGAGGCGTCATCTCCCCGCAATGGATACAGCAGAGCCTGCTGGGCCGGAGTTTCTTGCAGGGGACGACACCCTTGGCGACGAGCAGACTGAGGGGCGGCCCAAGAGGAACTCAATGGTTTGTCATGGGAAGCTCCCCTATCCGCTACTAACTGAGGAGAACCGCTGGGCTCAGTCCTCGACAGTGTCACCGAAAGGCCACCTCGTAAGATGGGAGCATTGAGAAAGCATTTAGCTTGACAACCTCTCACACCTCACAAGGTAAGCCAGGGGGCACTTCTGGACCACGGAGGTGGACATCGTCTGGCTGAGGGCCTGCGCCGTGACTTTGATCACGGTTAGTCAACAAGCGCAGCTCAACCCCAGCACAGAACTACCCTCATGCAAAAAGAGTGCCTTGGCCTCACATGCAGGGTGGGTGTGGTCTGTGTACAGCCACCCCATCCAAGAGGGTAGTGAGAGAGGAAAAACTTATGCAGATTGGCACCTTTGGCATTCCATATTTATGGCACCAATATACCCCCATACTGCCAAGTTTTCCATGCACATCTGGAAGACCCAGGAAAGCATGGCTGTAAACTCTGAATCTGAGTCAGCATAAGCACACACCATTACAGTGGGCAGCGTCACCCTCATTTCCAGAGCATAACAGCACTCTCTCCGATGCTGCAATCGACGTCTGTCCCTCAGCTGGAGCTCTGAATGAAATGCTAGGTTCCCCTATGAAAAGGACCAGCAATCCAATCCAGAAACTGCACAGCTTGCAATGCGCTAGAGAGGGAGGGGCCCTAGGGGGTTGGTTCCCCGAAGGAACCCCTCAACCTCATGTCACCCAAGCCATATCAGCAAAGTAGACCTCTTCTGGTGCACCAGAGAGGGCGCTACAATGGAGATTACGCAAGGGAACCGCGCATCTAGAGCGCCGAGCGAGCGCTGGGTTGCCGTGACAACCCGCGCTGCAGCCCGGCAGCTCGACGGCACACGACACGCAGAGGAGCGAGAGGTTTGCTCTCGCTGATCTCCGCGGTCTCCCAGAGTGTCGGGCAGAGCCGCGGCTGTGCTTTTACACACAAGCGGCAGCTGGCCAACAACAGAGGGGACTCAAGCTTCCCGGAGAAAGAAGAGTCACGACCGGCGTGTCGACGTGATCATGTTCTCATATGAAAACATGAACACCCACGAACATCATTTCAGCACGCGCCCAGACATGCGAAACGGTGATCGTGGCCGTCAGTGAGGACAGGAACGATCGCATCCAGAAACACAAGTAGGATGTCGTCTTTAAAAAGACGCGAATCTACTTGTGTAAGCTCTTTCAGGGACTTTACTCTTTTAGAAGTGCTGAAGCACGCAGGGGAACGGCCACCGCAACACAGACAGGGATTGTGTGCAGCCTGTCATGTGCTTTCTCTCTCTTTGAAGGCGCTCACTCTTACCAGCCGTAAAAACGGCTTTTCAGCGCTCAAAAGCGCACCGTACCGGCCGTGAGAACAGCCTTCTGACGCTGTCAAACAGCTATTTGCTCAAAAACGGCAAACGAAACAGAAAAAGAGAGGACGTCGACCCCGCTGCTGTGCTGTTCGCCCGCACTCGGAAAAAAAGAGAAGTTCAACCAAAAGCTTGACTCGTCTTCTAGCAGACACTCGCTTGCAGAGAACAGGAACAACACCGTTCGGCTCCGAAGCGAAAAGCTGAAGATGCAACGCACCTGCTGCTCATTATATACCCGCGCTGCGAGGCGAGCAGCTGATGCATATGATTGCATGCCAATGTGCATTGGCTCGTTTAGTTACACTCGAAGTAGATTGGCCTCTCTAGCGAGATTCCTATTCGTCGGTCTGTCCGACGTACGTCGAACGTGACCGACTGAATGGGAACTAACCCCCACTTTTGTCAAAAGGTGGCGCTACTGAGCCCCTCCACCACGCCCATTTCTATGGCTTTGTCCATGTCTACTGGTTGACAATATTGATGTGTGTGTCGAGTTTCATGCAATTTGAAGCATGTTAAGAGCCTCAAAAACACTCAAGAATATTATTACAGTTTGACCTGTTGCCATGGCAACAATATTTCAAATATCAAAAATCCTGTCATAGGTCTACATCTGCTGTGTATTGACATTACACTGATGAAGTTTGAAGCAAATCAGGTAAAAATAAGAGGGTGATCTCAAAACATTTCAAAAAGTGATACACTTCCTGCTGCCAGTTGGTGGCGCTATAACTTTGACTCACAATAGTTACATCCATGTGATCAGACTACTACAACCAACACACTCCTGAAGTTTCATAAACATCAATCAATGTATGCAGAAGTTATAACACATTTCCTGTTTCCCTTTTCTCGCCATAAATTCGTTGCCTCGCCACGGCCAAACCGTTTGAGATATCCAAAATCCGTTTGCAATTAAACAACTTCAATGTGTTCGCAACAAGTTAAAAAAGCTTGGTGTAAATTGGATAAACCCTGTAGGAGTAGTAGTATAAAATTCATAGCCTGTTTTTTCAAAAAATTAACATTCAAACCAAAATAGCTGACTTCCTGTTGGTCGGAGCTAATGAATGTAAATTAGAAAATTGTCCGGCTTGATGAGAATAATATGTGTACCGAGTTTGGTGACTGTAGGAAAAACTAACCCCCCCACTTTTGTCAAAAGGTGGCGCTACTGAGCCCCTCCACCACGCCCATTTCTATGGCTTTGTCCATGTCTACTGGTTGACAATATTGATGTGTGTGTCGAGTTTCATGCAATTTGAAGCATGTTAAGAGCCTCAAAAACACTCAAGAATATTATTACAGTTTGACCTGTTGCCATGGCAACAATATTTCAAATATCAAAAATCCTGTCATAGGTCTACATCTGCTGTGTATTGACATTACACTGATGAAGTTTGAAGCAAATCAGGTAAAAATAAGAGGGTGATCTCAAAACATTTCAAAAAGTGATACACTTCCTGCTGCCAGTTGGTGGCGCTATAACTTTGACTCACAATAGTCACATCCATGTGATCAGACTCCTATAACGAACACACTCGTGAAGTTTCATAAAGATCAATATATGTATTAAGACGTTATAACACATTTCCTGTTTCCTTTTTCTCGCCATAAATTCGTTGCCTCGCCACGGCCAAACCGTTCGAGATATCAAAAATCCCCTGGCAATTTTTAATCATCAGTGTCTTGACTTCATGCTGACCGAGTTTGGTGGCGATCGGATTAATCGTCTAGGAGGAGTATATCAAATTCCAGAGCATGCGTTTTTCAAACAACCCTTAATAGCTGACTTCCTGTTGGCGTGGCGATTAACTTAGAGCGCGAAAGTTGTTCGGCCCGATGAGGTCTATATGTGTACCGAGTTTCATACTAATACGTGCAAGCATGTTTAATATATGGACCAAATTTTCAGACTTTTTTCAAGGGGGCGCTGTCGAGCCCCCCTGCCACGCCCGGGTACCAGCCTCTCCGGCGTCCTAATGGCCGCGGATTCCAATGTGTGTGCCAATTTTCAAGAGTTTTTGAGCATGTTAAGGCCCCCAAAAAGCCCCGGAAGACGAAAAAAAAAAAAAAAATAATAATAATAATAATAATCCTTAGAAGAACAAGAGGGCCCTGCGCGAATTTTCGCTTGGGCCCTAAATATAGCTGCGAGCAGCGATGGCGGGCCCAAGCCCGGTGGCACCGCCACCCCGGTGGCTTCAGGGCAACTGTGCACAGCGGGCAATAGGCACTTAAAACGGTTAAACATCAAAGGACTATGTCAAATTCACTCCACATTTACTGCACTACAAGGTGCCGTTATAGAGCCCCTCCTCCCTGCCCATTTTCAAAGGATTACATGTGCCAAGTTTTAACATTATTCTGATGAATTTTGAAGCAAATCAGGTAAAAATAAGAGGGTGATCTCAATGTATGCTGAAAGTGACACATTTTCTGCTTCCAGTTGGTGGCGCTATGACTTTGAATCACAATAGTCAAATCCATGTGATCAGCCTTGTACAACGAAGACTAAGCCAAAGTTTCATCAAAATCAATTAATGTATGCAGAAGTTATAACACTTTGTTTCCCTTTTCTTGCCATAAATTCGTTGCCTCGCCACGGCCAAACCGTTTGAGATATCCAAAATCCGTTTGCAATTAAACAACTTCAATGTGTTAGCAACAAGTTAAAAAAAGCTTGGTGTAAATTGGATAAACCCTGTAGGAGTAGTAGTATAAAATTCATAGCCTGTTTTTTCAAAAAATTAACATTCAAACCAAAATAGCTGACTTCCTGTTGGTCGGAGCTAATGAATGTAAATTAGAAAATTGTCCGGCTTGATGAGAATAATATGTGTACCGAGTTTGGTGACTGTAGGAAAAACTAACCCCCACTTTTGTCAAAAGGTGGCGCTACTGAGCCCCTCCACCACGCCCATTTCTATGGCTTTGTCCATGTCTACTGGTTGACAATATTGATGTGTGTGTCGAGTTTCATGCAATTTGAAGCATGTTAAGAGCCTCAAAAACACTCAAGAATATTATTACAGTTTGACCTGTTGCCATGGCAACAATATTTCAAATATCAAAAATCCTGTCATAGGTCTACATCTGCTGTGTATTGACATTACACTGATGAAGTTTGAAGCAAATCAGGTAAAAATAAGAGGGTGATCTCAAAACATTTCAAAAAGTGATACACTTCCTGCTGCCAGTTGGTGGCGCTATAACTTTGACTCACAATAGTTACATCCATGTGATCAGACTACTACAACCAACACACTCCTGAAGTTTCATAAACATCAATCAATGTATGCAGAAGTTATAACACATTTCCTGTTTCCCTTTTCTCGCCATAAATTCGTTGCCTCGCCACGGCCAAACCGTTTGAGATATCCAAAATCCGTTTGCAATTAAACAACTTCAATGTGTTCGCAACAAGTTAAAAAAAGCTTGGTGTAAATTGGATAAACCCTGTAGGAGTAGTAGTATAAAATTCATAGCCTGTTTTTTCAAAAAATTAACATTCAAACCAAAATAGCTGACTTCCTGTTGGTCGGAGCTAATGAATGTAAATTAGAAAATTGTCCGGCTTGATGAGAATAATATGTGTACCGAGTTTGGTGACTGTAGGAAAAACTAACCCCCCACTTTTGTCAAAAGGTGGCGCTACTGAGCCCCTCCACCACGCCCATTTCTATGGCTTTGTCCATGTCTACTGGTTGACAATATTGATGTGTGTGTCGAGTTTCATGCAATTTGAAGCATGTTAAGAGCCTCAAAAACACTCAAGAATATTATTACAGTTTGACCTGTTGCCATGGCAACAATATTTCAAATATCAAAAATCCTGTCATAGGTCTACATCTGCTGTGTATTGACATTACACTGATGAAGTTTGAAGCAAATCAGGTAAAAATAAGAGGGTGATCTCAAAACATTTCAAAAAGTGATACACTTCCTGCTGCCAGTTGGTGGCGCTATAACTTTGACTCACAATAGTCACATCCATGTGATCAGACTCCTATAACGAACACACTCGTGAAGTTTCATAAAGATCAATATATGTATTAAGACGTTATAACACATTTCCTGTTTCCTTTTTCTCGCCATAAATTCGTTGCCTCGCCACGGCCAAACCGTTCGAGATATCAAAAATCCCCTGGCAATTTTTAATCATCAGTGTCTTGACTTCATGCTGACCGAGTTTGGTGGCGATCGGATTAATCGTCTAGGAGGAGTATATCAAATTCCAGAGCATGCGTTTTTCAAACAACCCTTAATAGCTGACTTCCTGTTGGCGTGGCGATTAACTTAGAGCGCGAAAGTTGTTCGGCCCGATGAGGTCTATATGTGTACCGAGTTTCATACTAATACGTGCAAGCATGTTTAATATATGGACCAAATTTTCAGACTTTTTTCAAGGGGGCGCTGTCGAGCCCCCCTGCCACGCCCGGGTACCAGCCTCTCCGGCGTCCTAATGGCCGCGGATTCCAATGTGTGTGCCAATTTTCAAGAGTTTTTGAGCATGTTAAGGCCCCCAAAAAGCCCCGGAAGACGAAAAAAAAAAATAATAATAATAATAATAATAATAATCCTTAGAAGAACAAGAGGGCCCTGCGCGAATTTTCGCTTGGGCCCTAAATATAGCTGCGAGCAGCGATGGCGGGCCCAAGCCCGGTGGCACCGCCACCCCGGTGGCTTCAGGGCAACTGTGCACAGCGGGCAATAGGCACTTAAAACGGTTAAACATCAAAGGACTATGTCAAATTCACTCCACATTTACTGCACTACAAGGTGCCGTTATAGAGCCCCTCCTCCCTGCCCATTTTCAAAGGATTACATGTGCCAAGTTTTAACATTATTCTGATGAATTTTGAAGCAAATCAGGTAAAAATAAGAGGGTGATCTCAATGTATGCTGAAAGTGACACATTTTCTGCTTCCAGTTGGTGGCGCTATGACTTTGAATCACAATAGTCAAATCCATGTGATCAGCCTTGTACAACGAAGACTAAGCCAAAGTTTCATCAAAATCAATTAATGTATGCAGAAGTTATAACACTTTGTTTCCCTTTTCTTGCCATAAATTCGTTGCCTCGCCACGGCCAAACCGTTTGAGATATCCAAAATCCGTTTGCAATTAAACAACTTCAATGTGTTAGCAACAAGTTAAAAAAGCTTGGTGTAAATTGGATAAACCCTGTAGGAGTAGTAGTATAAAATTCATAGCCTGTTTTTTCAAAAAATTAACATTCAAACCAAAATAGCTGACTTCCTGTTGGTCGGAGCTAATGAATGTAAATTAGAAAATTGTCCGGCTTGATGAGAATAATATGTGTACCGAGTTTGGTGACTGTAGGAAAAACTAACCCCCACTTTTGTCAAAAGGTGGCGCTACTGAGCCCCTCCACCACGCCCATTTCTATGGCTTTGTCCATGTCTACTGGTTGACAATATTGATGTGTGTGTCGAGTTTCATGCAATTTGAAGCATGTTAAGAGCCTCAAAAACACTCAAGAATATTATTACAGTTTGACCTGTTGCCATGGCAACAATATTTCAAATATCAAAAATCCTGTCATAGGTCTACATCTGCTGTGTATTGACATTACACTGATGAAGTTTGAAGCAAATCAGGTAAAAATAAGAGGGTGATCTCAAAGCATTTTAAAAGTGATACACTTCTTGCTGCCATTTGGTGGCGCTATAACTTTGACTCACAATAGTTACATCCATGTGATCAGACTACTACAACCAACACACTCCTGAAGTTTCATAAACATCAATCAATGTATGCAGAAGTTATAACACATTTCCTGTTTCCCTTTTCTCGCCATAAATTCGTTGCCTCGCCACGGCCAAACCGTTTGAGATATCCAAAATCCGTTTGCAATTAAACAACTTCAATGTGTTCGCAACAAGTTAAAAAAAGCTTGGTGTAAATTGGATAAACCCTGTAGGAGTAGTAGTATAAAATTCATAGCCTGTTTTTTCAAAAAATTAACATTCAAACCAAAATAGCTGACTTCCTGTTGGTCGGAGCTAATGAATGTAAATTAGAAAATTGTCCGGCTTGATGAGACTAATCTGTGTACCGAGTGTGGTGACGGTAGGAAAAACTAACCCAACCACTTTTGTCAAAAGGTGGCGCTACTGAGCCCCTCCACCACGCCCATTTCTATGGCTTTGTCCATGTCTACTGGTTGACAATATTGATGTGTGTGTCGAGTTTCATGCAATTTGAAGCATGTTAAGAGCCTCAAAAACACTCAAGAATATTATTACAGTTTGACCTGTTGCCATGGCAACAATATTTCAAATATCAAAAATCCTGTCATAGGTCTACATCTGCTGTGTATTGACATTACACTGATGAAGTTTGAAGCAAATCAGGTAAAAATAAGAGGGTGATCTCAAAACATTTCAAAAAGTGATACACTTCCTGCTGCCAGTTGGTGGCGCTATAACTTTGACTCACAATAGTCACATCCATGTGATCAGACTCCTATAACGAACACACTCGTGAAGTTTCATAAAGATCAATATATGTATTAAGACGTTATAACACATTTCCTGTTTCCTTTTTCTCGCCATAAATTCGTTGCCTCGCCACGGCCAAACCGTTCGAGATATCAAAAATCCCCTGGCAATTTTTAATCATCAGTGTCTTGACTTCATGCTGACCGAGTTTGGTGGCGATCGGATTAATCGTCTAGGAGGAGTATATCAAATTCCAGAGCATGCGTTTTTCAAACAACCCTTAATAGCTGACTTCCTGTTGGCGTGGCGATTAACTTAGAGCGCGAAAGTTGTTCGGCCCGATGAGGTCTATATGTGTACCGAGTTTCATACTAATACGTGCAAGCATGTTTAATATATGGACCAAATTTTCAGACTTTTTCAAGGGGGCGCTGTCGAGCCCCTGCCACGCCCGGGTACCAGCCTCTCCGGCGTCCTAATGGCCGCGGATTCCAATGTGTGTGCCAATTTTCAAGAGTTTTTGAGCATGTTAAGGCCCCCAAAAAGCCCCGGAAGACGGAAAAAAAAAAAAAAAAAAAAAAAAAAAATAATAATAATAATAATCCTTAGAAGAACAAGAGGGCCCTGCGCGAATTTTCGCTTGGGCCCTAAATATAGCTGCGAGCAGCGATGGCGGGCCCAAGCCCGGTGGCACCGCCACCCCGGTGGCTTCAGGGCAACTGTGCACAGCGGGCAATAGGCACTTAAAACGGTTAAACATCAAAGGACTATGTCAAATTCACTCCACATTTACTGCACTACAAGGTGCCGTTATAGAGCCCCTCCTCCCTGCCCATTTTCAAAGGATTACATGTGCCAAGTTTTAACATTATTCTGATGAATTTTGAAGCAAATCAGGTAAAAATAAGAGGGTGATGTCAATGTATGCTGAAAGTGACACATTTTCTGCTTCCAGTTGGTGGCGCTATGACTTTGAATCACAATAGTCAAATCCATGTGATCAGCCTTGTACAACGAAGACTAAGCCAAAGTTTCATCAAAATCAATTAATGTATGCAGAAGTTATAACACTTTGTTTCCCTTTTCTTGCCATAAATTCGTTGCCTCGCCACGGCCAAACCGTTTGAGATATCCAAAATCCGTTTGCAATTAAACAACTTCAATGTGTTAGCAACAAGTTAAAAAAGCTTGGTGTAAATTGGATAAACCCTGTAGGAGTAGTAGTATAAAATTCATAGCCTGTTTTTTCAAAAAATTAACATTCAAACCAAAATAGCTGACTTCCTGTTGGTCGGAGCTAATGAATGTAAATTAGAAAATTGTCCGGCTTGATGAGAATAATATGTGTACCGAGTTTGGTGACTGTAGGAAAAACTAACCCCCCCACTTTTGTCAAAAGGTGGCGCTACTGAGCCCCTCCACCACGCCCATTTCTATGGCTTTGTCCATGTCTACTGGTTGACAATATTGATGTGTGTGTCGAGTTTCATGCAATTTGAAGCATGTTAAGAGCCTCAAAAACACTCAAGAATATTATTACAGTTTGACCTGTTGCCATGGCAACAATATTTCAAATATCAAAAATCCTGTCATAGGTCTACATCTGCTGTGTATTGACATTACACTGATGAAGTTTGAAGCAAATCAGGTAAAAATAAGAGGGTGATCTCAAAGCATTTTAAAAGTGATACACTTCTTGCTGCCATTTGGTGGCGCTATAACTTTGACTCACAATAGTTACATCCATGTGATCAGACTACTACAACCAACACTACTCCTGAAGTTTCATAAACATCAATCAATGTATGCAGAAGTTATAACACATTTCCTGTTTCCCTTTTCTCGCCATAAATTCGTTGCCTCGCCACGGCCAAACCGTTTGAGATATCCAAAATCCGTTTGCAATTAAACAACTTCAATGTGTTCGCAACAAGTTAAAAAAGCTTGGTGTAAATTGGATAAACCCTGTAGGAGTAGTAGTATAAAATTCATAGCCTGTTTTTTCAAAAAATTAACATTCAAACCAAAATAGCTGACTTCCTGTTGGTCGGAGCTAATGAATGTAAATTAGAAAATTGTCCGGCTTGATGAGAATAATATGTGTACCGAGTTTGGTGACTGTAGGAAAAACTAACCCCCCCACTTTTGTCAAAAGGTGGCGCTACTGAGCCCCTCCACCACGCCCATTTCTATGGCTTTGTCCATGTCTACTGGTTGACAATATTGATGTGTGTGTCGAGTTTCATGCAATTTGAAGCATGTTAAGAGCCTCAAAAACACTCAAGAATATTATTACAGTTTGACCTGTTGCCATGGCAACAATATTTCAAATATCAAAAATCCTGTCATAGGTCTACATCTGCTGTGTATTGACATTACACTGATGAAGTTTGAAGCAAATCAGGTAAAAATAAGAGGGTGATCTCAAAACATTTCAAAAAGTGATACACTTCCTGCTGCCAGTTGGTGGCGCTATAACTTTGACTCACAATAGTCACATCCATGTGATCAGACTCCTATAACGAACACACTCGTGAAGTTTCATAAAGATCAATATATGTATTAAGACGTTATAACACATTTCCTGTTTCCTTTTTCTCGCCATAAATTCGTTGCCTCGCCACGGCCAAACCGTTCGAGATATCAAAAATCCCCTGGCAATTTTTAATCATCAGTGTCTTGACTTCATGCTGACCGAGTTTGGTGGCGATCGGATTAATCGTCTAGGAGGAGTATATCAAATTCCAGAGCATGCGTTTTTCAAACAACCCTTAATAGCTGACTTCCTGTTGGCGTGGCGATTAACTTAGAGCGCGAAAGTTGTTCGGCCCGATGAGGTCTATATGTGTACCGAGTTTCATACTAATACGTGCAAGCATGTTTAATATATGGACCAAATTTTCAGACTTTTTTCAAGGGGGCGCTGTCGAGCCCCCCTGCCACGCCCGGGTACCAGCCTCTCCGGCGTCCTAATGGCCGCGGATTCCAATGTGTGTGCCAATTTTCAAGAGTTTTTGAGCATGTTAAGGCCCCCAAAAAGCCCCGGAAGACGGAAAAAAAATAAATAAATAATAATAATCCTTAGAAGAACAAGAGGGCCCTGCGCGAATTTTCGCTTGGGCCCTAATAATAATCCTTAGAAGAACAAGAGGGCCCTGCGCGAATTTTCGCTTGGGCCCTAATAATCCTTAGAAGAACAAGAGGGCCCTGCGCGAATTTTCGCTTGGGCCCTAATAATCCTTAGAAGAACAAGAGGGCCCTGCGCGAATTTTCGCTTGGGCCCTAAATATAGCTGCGAGCAGCGATGGCGGGCCCAAGTCCGGTGGCATCGCCACCCCGGTGGCTTCAGGGCAACTGTGCACAGCGGGCAATAGGCATTTAAAACGGTTAAACATCAAAGGACTATGTCAAATTCACTCCACATTTACTGCACTACAAAGTGCCACTATAGAGCCCCTCCTCCCTGCCCATTTTCAAAGGATTACATGTGCCAAGTTTTAACATTATTCTGATGAATTTTGAAGCAAATCAGGTAAAAAATAAGAGGGTGATCTCAATGTATGCTGAAAGTGACACATTTTCTGCTTCCAGTTGGTGGCGCTATGACTTTGAATCACAATAGTCAAATCCATGTGATCAGCCTTGTACAACGAAGACTAAGCCAAAGTTTCATCAAAATCAATTAATGTATGCAGAAGTTATAACACTTTGTTTCCCTTTTCTTGCCATAAATTCGTTGCCTCGCCACGGCCAAACCGTTTGAGATATCCAAAATCCGTTTGCAATTAAACAACTTCAATGTGTTAGCAACAAGTTAAAAAAGCTTGGTGTAAATGGGATAAACCCTGTAGGAGTAGTAGTATAAAATTCATAGCCTGTTTTTTCAAAAAATTAACATTCAAACCAAAATAGCTGACTTCCTGTTGGTCGGAGCTAATGAATGTAAATTAGAAAATTGTCCGGCTTGATGAGAATAATATGTGTACCGAGTTTGGTGACTGTAGGAAAAACTAACCCCCCCACTTTTGTCAAAAGGTGGCGCTACTGAGCCCCTCCACCACGCCCATTTCTATGGCTTTGTCCATGTCTACTGGTTGACAATATTGATGTGTGTGTCGAGTTTCATGCAATTTGAAGCATGTTAAGAGCCTCAAAAACACTCAAGAATATTATTACAGTTTGACCTGTTGCCATGGCAACAATATTTCAAATATCAAAAATCCTGTCATAGGTCTACATCTGCTGTGTATTGACATTACACTGATGAAGTTTGAAGCAAATCAGGTAAAAATAAGAGGGTGATCTCAAAGCATTTTAAAAGTGATACACTTCTTGCTGCCATTTGGTGGCGCTATAACTTTGACTCACAATAGTTACATCCATGTGATCAGACTACTACAACCAACACACTCCTGAAGTTTCATAAACATCAATCAATGTATGCAGAAGTTATAACACATTTCCTGTTTCCCTTTTCTCGCCATAAATTCGTTGCCTCGCCACGGCCAAACCGTTTGAGATATCCAAAATCCGTTTGCAATTAAACAACTTCAATGTGTTCGCAACAAGTTAAAAAAGCTTGGTGTAAATTGGATAAACCCTGTAGGAGTAGTAGTATAAAATTCATAGCCTGTTTTTTCAAAAAATTAACATTCAAACCAAAATAGCTGACTTCCTGTTGGTCGGAGCTAATGAATGTAAATTAGAAAATTGTCCGGCTTGATGAGAATAATATGTGTACCGAGTTTGGTGACTGTAGGAAAAACTAACCCCCCACTTTTGTCAAAAGGTGGCGCTACTGAGCCCCTCCACCACGCCCATTTCTATGGCTTTGTCCATGTCTACTGGTTGACAATATTGATGTGTTTGTCGAGTTTCATGCAATTTGAAGCATGTTAAGAGCCTCAAAAACACTCAAGAATATTATTACAGTTTGACCTGTTGCCATGGCAACAATATTTCAAATATCAAAAATCCTGTCATAGGTCTACATCTGCTGTGTATTGACATTACACTGATGAAGTTTGAAGCAAATCAGGTAAAAATAAGAGGGTGATCTCAAAACATTTCAAAAAGTGATACACTTCCTGCTGCCAGTTGGTGGCGCTATAACTTTGACTCACAATAGTCACATCCATGTGATCAGACTCCTATAACGAACACACTCGTGAAGTTTCATAAAGATCAATATATGTATTAAGACGTTATAACACATTTCCTGTTTTCCTTTTTCTCGCCATAAATTCGTTGCCTCGCCACGGCCAAACCGTTCGAGATATCAAAAATCCCCTGGCAATTTTTAATCATCAGTGTCTTGACTTCATGCTGACCGAGTTTGGTGGCGATCGGATTAATCGTCTAGGAGGAGTATATCAAATTCCAGAGCATGCGTTTTTCAAACAACCCTTAATAGTTGACTTCCTGTTGGCGTGGCGATTAACTTAGAGCGCGAAAGTTGTTCGGCCCGATGAGGTCTATATGTGTACCGAGTTTCATACTAATACGTGCAAGCATGTTTAATATATGGACCATATTTTCAGAATTTTTTCAAGGGTGCGCTGTCGAGCCCCCTGCCACGCCCGGGTACAAGCCTCTCCGGCGTCCTAATGGCCGCGGATTCCAATGTGTGTGCCAATTTTCAAGAGTTTTTGAGCATGTTAAGGCCCCCAAAAAGCCCCGGAAGACGGAAAAAAAAAAACAAAAAAAACAAAAAAAAAAATAATAATAAATATAGCTGCGAGCAGCGATGGCGGGCCCAAGCCCGGTGGCACCGCCACCCCGGTGGCTTCAGGGCAACTGTGCACAGCGGGCAATAGGCACTTAAAACGGTTAAACATCAAAGGACTATGTCAAATTCACTCCACATTTACTGCACTACAAGGTGCCGTTATAGAGCCCCTCCTCCCTGCCCATTTTCAAAGGATTACATGTGCCAAGTTTTAACATTATTCTGATGAATTTTGAAGCAAATCAGGTAAAAATAAGAGGGTGATCTCAATGTATGCTGAAAGTGACACATTTTCTGCTTCCAGTTGGTGGCGCTATGACTTTGAATCACAATAGTCAAATCCATGTGATCAGCCTTGTACAACGAAGACTAAGCCAAAGTTTCATCAAAATCAATTAATGTATGCAGAAGTTATAACACTTTGTTTCCCTTTTCTTGCCATAAATTCGTTGCCTCGCCACGGCCAAACCGTTTGAGATATCCAAAATCCGTTTGCAATTAAACAACTTCAATGTGTTAGCAACAAGTTAAAAAAGCTTGGTGTAAATTGGATAAACCCTGTAGGAGTAGTAGTATAAAATTCATAGCCTGTTTTTTCAAAAAATTAACATTCAAACCAAAATAGCTGACTTCCTGTTGGTCGGAGCTAATGAATGTAAATTAGAAAATTGTCCGGCTTGATGAGAATAATATGTGTACCGAGTTTGGTGACTGTAGGAAAAACTAACCCCCCACTTTTGTCAAAAGGTGGCGCTACTGAGCCCCTCCACCACGCCCATTTCTATGGCTTTGTCCATGTCTACTGGTTGACAATATTGATGTGTGTGTCGAGTTTCATGCAATTTGAAGCATGTTAAGAGCCTCAAAACACTCAAGAATATTATTACAGTTTGACCTGTTGCCATGGCAACAATATTTCAAATATCAAAAATCCTGTCATAGGTCTACATCTGCTGTGTATTGACATTACACTGATGAAGTTTGAAGCAAATCAGGTAAAAATAAGAGGGTGATCTCAAAGCATTTTAAAAGTGATACACTTCTTGCTGCCATTTGGTGGCGCTATAACTTTGACTCACAATAGTTACATCCATGTGATCAGACTACTACAACCAACACACTCCTGAAGTTTCATAAACATCAATCAATGTATGCAGAAGTTATAACACATTTCCTGTTTCCCTTTTCTCGCCATAAATTCGTTGCCTCGCCACGGCCAAACCGTTTGAGATATCCAAAATCCGTTTGCAATTAAACAACTTCAATGTGTTCGCAACAAGTTAAAAAAAGCTTGGTGTAAATTGGATAAACCCTGTAGGAGTAGTAGTATAAAATTCATAGCCTGTTTTTTCAAAAAATTAACATTCAAACCAAAATAGCTGACTTCCTGTTGGTCAGAGCTAATGAATGTAAATTAGAAAATTGTCCGGCTTGATGAGAATAATATGTGTACCGAGTTTGGTGACTGTAGGAAAAACTAACCCCCACTTTTGTCAAAAGGTGGCGCTACTGAGCCCCTCCACCACGCCCATTTCTATGGCTTTGTCCATGTCTACTGGTTGACAATATTGATGTGTGTGTCGAGTTTCATGCAATTTGAAGCATGTTAAGAGCCTCAAAAACACTCAAGAATATTATTACAGTTTGACCTGTTGCCATGGCAACAATATTTCAAATATCAAAAATCCTGTCATAGGTCTACATCTGCTGTGTATTGACATTACACTGATGAAGTTTGAAGCAAATCAGGTAAAAATAAGAGGGTGATCTCAAAACATTTCAAAAAGTGATACACTTCCTGCTGCCAGTTGGTGGCGCTATAACTTTGACTCACAATAGTCACATCCATGTGATCAGACTCCTATAACGAACACACTCGTGAAGTTTCATAAAGATCAATATATGTATTAAGACGTTATAACACATTTCCTGTTTCCTTTTTCTCGCCATAAATTCGTTGCCTCGCCACGGCCAAACCGTTCGAGATATCAAAAATCCCCTGGCAATTTTTAATCATCAGTGTCTTGACTTCATGCTGACCGAGTTTGGTGGCGATCGGATTAATCGTCTAGGAGGAGTATATCAAATTCCAGAGCATGCGTTTTTCAAACAACCCTTAATAGCTGACTTCCTGTTGGCGTGGCGATTAACTTAGAGCGCGAAAGTTGTTCGGCCCGATGAGGTCTATATGTGTACCGAGTTTCATACTAATACGTGCAAGCATGTTTAATATATGGACCAAATTTTCAGACTTTTTTCAAGGGGGCGCTGTCGAGCCCCCCTGCCACGCCCGGGTACCAGCCTCTCCGGCGTCCTAATGGCCGCGGATTCCAATGTGTGTGCCAATTTTCAAGAGTTTTTGAGCATGTTAAGGCCCCCAAAAAGCCCCGGAAGACGGAAAAAAAATAAAAAAATAAAAATAAAAAAAAAAAATAATAATAATAATCCTTAGAAGAACAAGAGGGCCCTGCGCGAATTTTCGCTTGGGCCCTAAATATAGCTGCGAGCAGCGATGGCGGGCCCAAGCCCGGTGGCACCGCCACCCCGGTGGCTTCAGGGCAACTGTGCACAGCGGGCAATAGGCACTTAAAACGGTTAAACATCAAAGGACTATGTCAAATTCACTCCACATTTACTGCACTACAAGGTGCCGTTATAGAGCCCCTCCTCCCTGACCATTTTCAAAGGATTACATGTGCCAAGTTTTAACATTATTCTGATGAATTTTGAAGCAAATCAGGTAAAAATAAGAGGGTGATGTCAATGTATGCTGAAAGTGACACATTTTCTGCTTCCAGTTGGTGGCGCTATGACTTTGAATCACAATAGTCAAATCCATGTGATCAGCCTTGTACAACGAAGACTAAGCCAAAGTTTCATCAAAATCAATTAATGTATGCAGAAGTTATAACACTTTGTTTCCCTTTTCTTGCCATAATTTCGTTGCCTCGCCACGGCCAAACCGTTTGAGATATCCAAAATCCGTTTGCAATTAAACAACTTCAATGTGTTAGCAACAAGTTAAAAAAAGCTTGGTGTAAATTGGATAAACCCTGTAGGAGTAGTAGTATAAAATTCATAGCCTGTTTTTTCAAAAAATTAACATTCAAACCAAAATAGCTGACTTCCTGTTGGTCGGAGCTAATGAATGTAAATTAGAAAATTGTCCGGCTTGATGAGAATAATATGTGTACCGAGTTTGGTGACTGTAGGAAAAACTAACCCCCCACTTTTGTCAAAAGGTGGCGCTACTGAGCCCCTCCACCACGCCCATTTCTATGGCTTTGTCCATGTCTACTGGTTGACAATATTGATGTGTGTGTCGAGTTTCATGCAATTTGAAGCATGTTAAGAGCCTCAAAACACTCAAGAATATTATTACAGTTTGACCTGTTGCCATGGCAACAATATTTCAAATATCAAAAATCCTGTCATAGGTCTACATCTGCTGTGTATTGACATTACACTGATGAAGTTTGAAGCAAATCAGGTAAAAATAAGAGGGTGATCTCAAAGCATTTTAAAAGTGATACACTTCTTGCTGCCATTTGGTGGCGCTATAACTTTGACTCACAATAGTTACATCCATGTGATCAGACTACTACAACCAACACACTCCTGAAGTTTCATAAACATCAATCAATGTATGCAGAAGTTATAACACATTTCCTGTTTCCCTTTTCTCGCCATAAATTCGTTGCCTCGCCACGGCCAAACCGTTTGAGATATCCAAAATCCGTTTGCAATTAAACAACTTCAATGTGTTCGCAACAAGTTAAAAAAAGCTTGGTGTAAATTGGATAAACCCTGTAGGAGTAGTAGTATAAAATTCATAGCCTGTTTTTTCAAAAAATTAACATTCAAACCAAAATAGCTGACTTCCTGTTGGTCAGAGCTAATGAATGTAAATTAGAAAATTGTCCGGCTTGATGAGAATAATATGTGTACCGAGTTTGGTGACTGTAGGAAAAACTAACCCCCACTTTTGTCAAAAGGTGGCGCTACTGAGCCCCTCCACCACGCCCATTTCTATGGCTTTGTCCATGTCTACTGGTTGACAATATTGATGTGTGTGTCGAGTTTCATGCAATTTGAAGCATGTTAAGAGCCTCAAAAACACTCAAGAATATTATTACAGTTTGACCTGTTGCCATGGCAACAATATTTCAAATATCAAAAATCCTGTCATAGGTCTACATCTGCTGTGTATTGACATTACACTGATGAAGTTTGAAGCAAATCAGGTAAAAATAAGAGGGTGATCTCAAAACATTTCAAAAAGTGATACACTTCCTGCTGCCAGTTGGTGGCGCTATAACTTTGACTCACAATAGTCACATCCATGTGATCAGACTCCTATAACGAACACACTCGTGAAGTTTCATAAAGATCAATATATGTATTAAGACGTTATAACACATTTCCTGTTTCCTTTTTCTCGCCATAAATTCGTTGCCTCGCCACGGCCAAACCGTTCGAGATATCAAAAATCCCCTGGCAATTTTTAATCATCAGTGTCTTGACTTCATGCTGACCGAGTTTGGTGGCGATCGGATTAATCGTCTAGGAGGAGTATATCAAATTCCAGAGCATGCGTTTTTCAAACAACCCTTAATAGCTGACTTCCTGTTGGCGTGGCGATTAACTTAGAGAGCGAAAGTTGTTCGGCCCGATGAGGTCTATATGTGTACCGAGTTTCATACTAATACGTGCAAGCATGTTTAATATATGGACCAAATTTTCAGACTTTTTTCAAGGGGGCGCTGTCGAGCCCCCCTGCCACGCCCGGGTACCAGCCTCTCCGGCGTCCTAATGGCCGCGGATTCCAATGTGTGTGCCAATTTTCAAGAGTTTTTGAGCATGTTAAGGCCCCCAAAAAGCCCCGGAAGACGGAAAAAAAAAAAAAAATAAATAATAATAATCCTTAGAAGAACAAGAGGGCCCTGCGCGAATTTTCGCTTGGGCCCTAATAATAATCCTTAGAAGAACAAGAGGGCCCTGCGCGAATTTTCGCTTGGGCCCTAATAATCCTTAGAAGAACAAGAGGGCCCTGCGCGAATTTTCGCTTGGGCCCTAATAATCCTTAGAAGAACAAGAGGGCCCTGCGCGAATTTTCGCTTGGGCCCTAAATATAGCTGCGAGCAGCGATGGCGGGCCCAAGCCCGGTGGCACCGCCACCCCGGTGGCTTCAGGGCAACTGTGCACAGCGGGCAATAGGCACTTAAAACGGTTAAACATCAAAGGACTATGTCAAATTCACTCCACATTTACTGCACTACAAGGTGCCGCTATAGAGCCCCTCCTCCCTGCCCATTTTCAAAGGATTACATGTGCCAAGTTTTAACATTATTCTGATGAATTTTGAAGCAAATCAGGTAAAAATAAGAGGGTGATCTCAATGTATGCTGAAAGTGACACATTTTCTGCTTCCAGTTGGTGGCGCTATGACTTTGAATCACAATAGTCAAATCCATGTGATCAGCCTTGTACAACGAAGACTAAGCCAAAGTTTCATCAAAATCAATTAATGTATGCAGAAGTTATAACACTTTGTTTCCCTTTTCTTGCCATAAATTCGTTGCCTCGCCACGGCCAAACCGTTTGAGATATCCAAAATCCGTTTGCAATTAAACAACTTCAATGTGTTAGCAACAAGTTAAAAAAAGCTTGGTGTAAATTGGATAAACCCTGTAGGAGTAGTAGTATAAAATTCATAGCCTGTTTTTTCAAAAAATTAACATTCAAACCAAAATAGCTGACTTCCTGTTGGTCGGAGCTAATGAATGTAAATTAGAAAATTGTCCGGCTTGATGAGAATAATATGTGTACCGAGTTTGGTGACTGTAGGAAAAACTAACCCCCACTTTTGTCAAAAGGTGGCGCTACTGAGCCCCTCCACCACGCCCATTTCTATGGCTTTGTCCATGTCTACTGGTTGACAATATTGATGTGTGTGTCGAGTTTCATGCAATTTGAAGCATGTTAAGAGCCTCAAAACACTCAAGAATATTATTACAGTTTGACCTGTTGCCATGGCAACAATATTTCAAATATCAAAAATCCTGTCATAGGTCTACATCTGCTGTGTATTGACATTACACTGATGAAGTTTGAAGCAAATCAGGTAAAAATAAGAGGGTGATCTCAAAGCATTTTAAAAGTGATACACTTCTTGCTGCCATTTGGTGGCGCTATAACTTTGACTCACAATAGTTACATCCATGTGATCAGACTACTACAACCAACACACTCCTGAAGTTTCATAAACATCAATCAATGTATGCAGAAGTTATAACACATTTCCTGTTTCCCTTTTCTCGCCATAAATTCGTTGCCTCGCCACGGCCAAACCGTTTGAGATATCCAAAATCCGTTTGCAATTAAACAACTTCAATGTGTTCGCAACAAGTTAAAAAAGCTTGGTGTAAATTGGATAAACCCTGTAGGAGTAGTAGTATAAAATTCATAGCCTGTTTTTTCAAAAAATTAACATTCAAACCAAAATAGCTGACTTCCTGTTGGTCAGAGCTAATGAATGTAAATTAGAAAATTGTCCGGCTTGATGAGAATAATATGTGTACCGAGTTTGGTGACTGTAGGAAAAACTAACCCCCACTTTTGTCAAAAGGTGGCGCTACTGAGCCCCTCCACCACGCCCATTTCTATGGCTTTGTCCATGTCTACTGGTTGACAATATTGATGTGTGTGTCGAGTTTCATGCAATTTGAAGCATGTTAAGAGCCTCAAAAACACTCAAGAATATTATTACAGTTTGACCTGTTGCCATGGCAACAATATTTCAAATATCAAAAATCCTGTCATAGGTCTACATCTGCTGTGTATTGACATTACACTGATGAAGTTTGAAGCAAATCAGGTAAAAATAAGAGGGTGATCTCAAAACATTTCAAAAAGTGATACACTTCCTGCTGCCAGTTGGTGGCGCTATAACTTTGACTCACAATAGTCACATCCATGTGATCAGACTCCTATAACGAACACACTCGTGAAGTTTCATAAAGATCAATATATGTATTAAGACGTTATAACACATTTCCTGTTTCCTTTTTCTCGCCATAAATTCGTTGCCTCGCCACGGCCAAACCGTTCGAGATATCAAAAATCCCCTGGCAATTTTTAATCATCAGTGTCTTGACTTCATGCTGACCGAGTTTGGTGGCGATCGGATTAATCGTCTAGGAGGAGTATATCAAATTCCAGAGCATGCGTTTTTCAAACAACCCTTAATAGCTGACTTCCTGTTGGCGTGGCGATTAACTTAGAGAGCGAAAGTTGTTCGGCCCGATGAGGTCTATATGTGTACCGAGTTTCATACTAATACGTGCAAGCATGTTTAATATATGGACCAAATTTTCAGACTTTTTTCAAGGGGGCGCTGTCGAGCCCCCCTGCCACGCCCGGGTACCAGCCTCTCCGGCGTCCTAATGGCCGCGGATTCCAATGTGTGTGCCAATTTTCAAGAGTTTTTGAGCATGTTAAGGCCCCCAAAAAGCCCCGGAAGACGGAAAAAAAAAAATAAATAATAATAATCCTTAGAAGAACAAGAGGGCCCTGCGCGAATTTTCGCTTGGGCCCTAATAATAATCCTTAGAAGAACAAGAGGGCCCTGCGCGAATTTTCGCTTGGGCCCTAATAATCCTTAGAAGAACAAGAGGGCCCTGCGCGAATTTTCGCTTGGGCCCTAATAATCCTTAGAAGAACAAGAGGGCCCTGCGCGAATTTTCGCTTGGGCCCTAAATATAGCTGCGAGCAGCGATGGCGGGCCCAAGCCCGGTGGCACCGCCACCCCGGTGGCTTCAGGGCAACTGTGCACAGCGGGCAATAGGCACTTAAAACGGTTAAACATCAAAGGACTATGTCAAATTCACTCCACATTTACTGCACTACAAGGTGCCGCTATAGAGCCCCTCCTCCCTGCCCATTTTCAAAGGATTACATGTGCCAAGTTTTAACATTATTCTGATGAATTTTGAAGCAAATCAGGTAAAAATAAGAGGGTGATCTCAATGTATGCTGAAAGTGACACATTTTCTGCTTCCAGTTGGTGGCGCTATGACTTTGAATCACAATAGTCAAATCCATGTGATCAGCCTTGTACAACGAAGACTAAGCCAAAGTTTCATCAAAATCAATTAATGTATGCAGAAGTTATAACACTTTGTTTCCCTTTTCTTGCCATAAATTCGTTGCCTCGCCACGGCCAAACCGTTTGAGATATCCAAAATCCGTTTGCAATTAAACAACTTCAATGTGTTAGCAACAAGTTAAAAAAAGCTTGGTGTAAATTGGATAAACCCTGTAGGAGTAGTAGTATAAAATTCATAGCCTGTTTTTTAAAAAAATTAACATTCAAACCAAAATAGCTGACTTCCTGTTGGTCGGAGCTAATGAATGTAAATTAGAAAATTGTCCAGCTTGATGAGAATAATATGTGTACCGAGTTTGGTGACTGTAGGAAAAACTAACCCCCACTTTTGTCAAAAGGTGGCGCTACTGAGCCCCTCCACCACGCCCATTTCTATGGCTTTGTCCATGTCTACTGGTTGACAATATTGATGTGTGTGTCGAGTTTCATGCAATTTGAAGCATGTTAAGAGCCTCAAAAACACTCAAGAATATTATTACAGTTTGACCTGTTGCCATGGCAACAATATTTCAAATATCAAAAATCCTGTCATAGGTCTACATCTGCTGTGTATTGACATTACACTGATGAAGTTTGAAGCAAATCAGGTAAAAATAAGAGGGTGATCTCAAAGCATTTTAAAAGTGATACACTTCTTGCTGCCATTTGGTGGCGCTATAACTTTGACTCACAATAGTTACATCCATGTGATCAGACTACTACAACCAACACACTCCTGAAGTTTCATAAACATCAATCAATGTATGCAGAAGTTATAACACATTTCCTGTTTCCCTTTTCTCGCCATAAATTCGTTGCCTCGCCACGGCCAAACCGTTTGAGATATCCAAAATCCGTTTGCAATTAAACAACTTCAATGTGTTCGCAACAAGTTAAAAAAAGCTTGGTGTAAATTGGATAAACCCTGTAGGAGTAGTAGTATAAAATTCATAGCCTGTTTTTTCAAAAAATTAACATTCAAACCAAAATAGCTGACTTCCTGTTGGTCGGAGCTAATGAATGTAAATTAGAAAATTGTCCGGCTTGATGAGAATAATATGTGTACCGAGTTTGGTGACTGTAGGAAAAACTAACCCCCCCACTTTTGTCAAAAGGTGGCGCTACTGAGCCCCTCCACCACGCCCATTTCTATGGCTTTGTCCATGTCTACTGGTTGACAATATTGATGTGTGTGTCGAGTTTCATGCAATTTGAAGCATGTTAAGAGCCTCAAAAACACTCAAGAATATTATTACAGTTTGACCTGTTGCCATGGCAACAATATTTCAAATATCAAAAATCCTGTCATAGGTCTACATCTGCTGTGTATTGACATTACACTGATGAAGTTTGAAGCAAATCAGGTAAAAATAAGAGGGTGATCTCAAAGCATTTTAAAAGTGATACACTTCTTGCTGCCATTTGGTGGCGCTATAACTTTGACTCACAATAGTTACATCCATGTGATCAGACTACTACAACCAACACACTCCTGAAGTTTCATAAACATCAATCAATGTATGCAGAAGTTATAACACATTTCCTGTTTCCCTTTTCTCGCCATAAATTCGTTGCCTCGCCACGGCCAAACCGTTTGAGATATCCAAAATCCGTTTGCAATTAAACAACTTCAATGTGTTTGCAACAAGTTAAAAAAGCTTGGTGTAAATTGGATAAACCCTGTAGGAGTAGTAGTATAAAATTCATAGCCGGTTTTTTCAAAAAATTAACATTCAAACCAAAATAGCTGACTTCCTGTTGGTCGGAGCTAATGAATGTAAATTAGAAAATTGTCCGGCTTGATGAGAATAATATGTGTACCGAGTTTGGTGACTGTAGGAAAAACTAACCCCCCCACTTTTGTCAAAAGGTGGCGCTACTGAGCCCCTCCACCACGCCCATTTCTATGGCTTTGTCCATGTCTACTGGTTGACAATATTGATGTGTGTGTCGAGTTTCATGCAATTTGAAGCATGTTAAGAGCCTCAAAAACACTCAAGAATATTATTACAGTTTGACCTGTTGCCATGGCAACAATATTTCAAATATCAAAAATCCTGTCATAGGTCTACATCTGCTGTGTATTGACATTACACTGATGAAGTTTGAAGCAAATCAGGTAAAAATAAGAGGGTGATCTCAAAACATTTCAAAAAGTGATACACTTCCTGCTGCCAGTTGGTGGCGCTATAACTTTGACTCACAATAGTCACATCCATGTGATCAGACTCCTATAACGAACACACTCGTGAAGTTTCATAAAGATCAATATATGTATTAAGACGTTATAACACATTTCCTGTTTCCTTTTTCTCGCCATAAATTCGTTGCCTCGCCACGGCCAAACCGTTCGAGATATCAAAAATCCCCTGGCAATTTTTAATCATCAGTGTCTTGACTTCATGCTGACCGAGTTTGGTGGCGATCGGATTAATCGTCTAGGAGGAGTATATCAAATTCCAGAGCATGCGTTTTTCAAACAACCCTTAATAGCTGACTTCCTGTTGGCGTGGCGATTAACTTAGAGTGCGAAAGTTGTTCGGCCCGATGAGGTCTATATGTGTACCGAGTTTCATACTAATACGTGCAAGCATGTTTAATATATGGACCAAATTTTCAGACTTTTTTCAAGGGGGCGCTGTCGAGCCCCCCTGCCACGCCCGGGTACCAGCCTCTCCGGCGTCCTAATGGCCGCGGATTCCAATGTGTGTGCCAATTTTCAAGAGTTTTTGAGCATGTTAAGGCCCCCAAAAAGCCCCGGAAGACGGAAAAAAAATAAAAAAAAAAAAAAATAAATAAATAATAATAATCCTTAGAAGAACAAGAGGGCCCTGCGCGAATTTTCGCTTGGGCCCTAAATATAGCTGCGAGCAGCGATGGCGGGCCCAAGCCCGGTGGCACCGCCACCCCGGTGGCTTCAGGGCAACTGTGCACAGCGGGCAATAGGCACTTAAAACGGTTAAACATCAAAGGACTATGTCAAATTCACTCCACATTTACTGCACTACAAGGTGCCGCTATAGAGCCCCTCCTCCCTTCCCATTTTCAAAGGATTACATGTGCCAAGTTTTAACATTATTCTGATGAATTTTGAAGCAAATCAGGTAAAAATAAGAGGGTGATCTCAATGTATGCTGAAAGTGACACATTTTCTGCTTCCAGTTGGTGGCGCTATGACTTTGAATCACAATAGTCAAATCCATGTGATCAGCCTTGTACAACGAAGGCTAAGCCAAAGTTTCATCAAAATCAATTAATGTATGCAGAAGTTATAACACTTTGTTTCCCTTTTCTTGCCATAAATTCGTTGCCTCGCCACGGCCAAACCGTTTGAGATATCCAAAATCCGTTTGCAATTAAACAACTTCAATGTGTTAGCAACAAGTTAAAAAAAGCTTGGTGTAAATTGGATAAACCCTGTAGGAGTAGTAGTATAAAATTCATAGCCTGTTTTTTCAAAAAATTAACATTCAAACCAAAATAGCTGACTTCCTGTTGGTCGGAGCTAATGAATGTAAATTAGAAAATTGTCCGGCTTGATGAGAATAATATGTGTACCGAGTTTGGTGACTGTAGGAAAAACTAACCCCCACTTTTGTCAAAAGGTGGCGCTACTGAGCCCCTCCACCACGCCCATTTCTATGGCTTTGTCCATGTCTACTGGTTGACAATATTGATGTGTGTGTCGAGTTTCATGCAATTTGAAGCATGTTAAGAGCCTCAAAAACACTCAAGAATATTATTACAGTTTGACCTGTTGCCATGGCAACAATATTTCAAATATCAAAAATCCTGTCATAGGTCTACATCTGCTGTGTATTGACATTACACTGATGAAGTTTGAAGCAAATCAGGTAAAAATAAGAGGGTGATCTCAAAGTATTTTAAAAGTGATACACTTCTTGCTGCCATTTGGTGGCGCTATAACTTTGACTCACAATAGTTACATCCATGTGATCAGACTACTACAACCAACACACTCCTGAAGTTTCATAAACATCAATCAATGTATGCAGAAGTTATAACACATTTCCTGTTTCCCTTTTCTCGCCATAAATTCGTTGCCTCGCCACGGCCAAACCGTTTGAGATATCCAAAATCCGTTTGCAATTAAACAACTTCAATGTGTTCGCAACAAGTTAAAAAAAGCTTGGTGTAAATTGGATAAACCCTGTAGGAGTAGTAGTATAAAATTCATAGCCTGTTTTTTCAAAAAATTAACATTCAAACCAAAATAGCTGACTTCCTGTTGGTCGGAGCTAATGAATGTAAATTAGAAAATTGTCCGGCTTGATGAGAATAATATGTGTACCGAGTTTGGTGACTGTAGGAAAAACTAACCCCCCCACTTTTGTCAAAAGGTGGCGCTACTGAGCCCCTCCACCACGCCCATTTCTATGGCTTTGTCCATGTCTACTGGTTGACAATATTGATGTGTGTGTCGAGTTTCATGCAATTTGAAGCATGTTAAGAGCCTCAAAAACACTCAAGAATATTATTACAGTTTGACCTGTTGCCATGGCAACAATATTTCAAATATCAAAAATCCTGTCATAGGTCTACATCTGCTGTGTATTGACATTACACTGATGAAGTTTGAAGCAAATCAGGTAAAAATAAGAGGGTGATCTCAAAACATTTCAAAAAGTGATACACTTCCTGCTGCCAGTTGGTGGCGCTATAACTTTGACTCACAATAGTCACATCCATGTGATCAGACTCCTATAACGAACACACTCGTGAAGTTTCATAAAGATCAATATATGTATTAAGACGTTATAACACATTTCCTGTTTCCTTTTTCTCGCCATAAATTCGTTGCCTCGCCACGGCCAAACCGTTCGAGATATCAAAAATCCCCTGGCAATTTTTAATCATCAGTGTCTTGACTTCATGCTGACCGAGTTTGGTGGCGATCGGATTAATCGTCTAGGAGGAGTATATCAAATTCCAGAGCATGCGTTTTTCAAACAACCCTTAATAGCTGACTTCCTGTTGGCGTGGCGATTAACTTAGAGAGCGAAAGTTGTTCGGCCCGATGAGGTCTATATGTGTACCGAGTTTCATACTAATACGTGCAAGCATGTTTAATATATGGACCAAATTTTCAGACTTTTTTCAAGGGGGCGCTGTCGAGCCCCCCTGCCACGCCCGGGTACCAGCCTCTCCGGCGTCCTAATGGCCGCGGATTCCAATGTGTGTGCCAATTTTCAAGAGTTTTTGAGCATGTTAAGGCCCCCAAAAAGCCCCGGAAGACGGAAAAAAAAAAAAAATAAATAATAATAATCCTTAGAAGAACAAGAGGGCCCTGCGCGAATTTTCGCTTGGGCCCTAATAATAATCCTTAGAAGAACAAGAGGGCCCTGCGCGAATTTTCGCTTGGGCCCTAATAATCCTTAGAAGAACAAGAGGGCCCTGCGCGAATTTTCGCTTGGGCCCTAATAATCCTTAGAAGAACAAGAGGGCCCTGCGCGAATTTTCGCTTGGGCCCTAAATATAGCTGCGAGCAGCGATGGCGGGCCCAAGCCCGGTGGCACCGCCACCCCGGTGGCTTCAGGGCAACTGTGCACAGCGGGCAATAGGCACTTAAAACGGTTAAACATCAAAGGACTATGTCAAATTCACTCCACATTTACTGCACTACAAGGTGCCGCTATAGAGCCCCTCCTCCCTGCCCATTTTCAAAGGATTACATGTGCCAAGTTTTAACATTATTCTGATGAATTTTGAAGCAAATCAGGTAAAAATAAGAGGGTGATCTCAATGTATGCTGAAAGTGACACATTTTCTGCTTCCAGTTGGTGGCGCTATGACTTTGAATCACAATAGTCAAATCCATGTGATCAGCCTTGTACAACGAAGACTAAGCCAAAGTTTCATCAAAATCAATTAATGTATGCAGAAGTTATAACACTTTGTTTCCCTTTTCTTGCCATAAATTCGTTGCCTCGCCACGGCCAAACCGTTTGAGATATCCAAAATCCGTTTGCAATTAAACAACTTCAATGTGTTAGCAACAAGTTAAAAAAAGCTTGGTGTAAATTGGATAAACCCTGTAGGAGTAGTAGTATAAAATTCATAGCCTGTTTTTTCAAAAAATTAACATTCAAACCAAAATAGCTGACTTCCTGTTGGTCGGAGCTAATGAATGTAAATTAGAAAATTGTCCGGCTTGATGAGAATAATATGTGTACCGAGTTTGGTGACTGTAGGAAAAACTAACCCCCACTTTTGTCAAAAGGTGGCGCTACTGAGCCCCTCCACCACGCCCATTTCTATGGCTTTGTCCATGTCTACTGGTTGACAATATTGATGTGTGTGTCGAGTTTCATGCAATTTGAAGCATGTTAAGAGCCTCAAAACACTCAAGAATATTATTACAGTTTGACCTGTTGCCATGGCAACAATATTTCAAATATCAAAAATCCTGTCATAGGTCTACATCTGCTGTGTATTGACATTACACTGATGAAGTTTGAAGCAAATCAGGTAAAAATAAGAGGGTGATCTCAAAGCATTTTAAAAGTGATACACTTCTTGCTGCCATTTGGTGGCGCTATAACTTTGACTCACAATAGTTACATCCATGTGATCAGACTACTACAACCAACACACTCCTGAAGTTTCATAAACATCAATCAATGTATGCAGAAGTTATAACACATTTCCTGTTTCCCTTTTCTCGCCATAAATTCGTTGCCTCGCCACGGCCAAACCGTTTGAGATATCCAAAATCCGTTTGCAATTAAACAACTTCAATGTGTTCGCAACAAGTTAAAAAAAGCTTGGTGTAAATTGGATAAACCCTGTAGGAGTAGTAGTATAAAATTCATAGCCTGTTTTTTCAAAAAATTAACATTCAAACCAAAATAGCTGACTTCCTGTTGGTCAGAGCTAATGAATGTAAATTAGAAAATTGTCCGGCTTGATGAGAATAATATGTGTACCGAGTTTGGTGACTGTAGGAAAAACTAACCCCCACTTTTGTCAAAAGGTGGCGCTACTGAGCCCCTCCACCACGCCCATTTCTATGGCTTTGTCCATGTCTACTGGTTGACAATATTGATGTGTGTGTCGAGTTTCATGCAATTTGAAGCATGTTAAGAGCCTCAAAAACACTCAAGAATATTATTACAGTTTGACCTGTTGCCATGGCAACAATATTTCAAATATCAAAAATCCTGTCATAGGTCTACATCTGCTGTGTATTGACATTACACTGATGAAGTTTGAAGCAAATCAGGTAAAAATAAGAGGGTGATCTCAAAACATTTCAAAAAGTGATACACTTCCTGCTGCCAGTTGGTGGCGCTATAACTTTGACTCACAATAGTCACATCCATGTGATCAGACTCCTATAACGAACACACTCGTGAAGTTTCATAAAGATCAATATATGTATTAAGACGTTATAACACATTTCCTGTTTCCTTTTTCTCGCCATAAATTCGTTGCCTCGCCACGGCCAAACCGTTCGAGATATCAAAAATCCCCTGGCAATTTTTAATCATCAGTGTCTTGACTTCATGCTGACCGAGTTTGGTGGCGATCGGATTAATCGTCTAGGAGGAGTATATCAAATTCCAGAGCATGCGTTTTTCAAACAACCCTTAATAGCTGACTTCCTGTTGGCGTGGCGATTAACTTAGAGAGCGAAAGTTGTTCGGCCCGATGAGGTCTATATGTGTACCGAGTTTCATACTAATACGTGCAAGCATGTTTAATATATGGACCAAATTTTCAGACTTTTTTCAAGGGGGCGCTGTCGAGCCCCCCTGCCACGCCCGGGTACCAGCCTCTCCGGCGTCCTAATGGCCGCGGATTCCAATGTGTGTGCCAATTTTCAAGAGTTTTTGAGCATGTTAAGGCCCCCAAAAAGCCCCGGAAGACGGAAAAAAAAAAAATAAATAATAATAATCCTTAGAAGAACAAGAGGGCCCTGCGCGAATTTTCGCTTGGGCCCTAATAATAATCCTTAGAAGAACAAGAGGGCCCTGCGCGAATTTTCGCTTGGGCCCTAATAATCCTTAGAAGAACAAGAGGGCCCTGCGCGAATTTTCGCTTGGGCCCTAATAATCCTTAGAAGAACAAGAGGGCCCTGCGCGAATTTTCGCTTGGGCCCTAAATATAGCTGCGAGCAGCGATGGCGGGCCCAAGCCCGGTGGCACCGCCACCCCGGTGGCTTCAGGGCAACTGTGCACAGCGGGCAATAGGCACTTAAAACGGTTAAACATCAAAGGACTATGTCAAATTCACTCCACATTTACTGCACTACAAGGTGCCGCTATAGAGCCCCTCCTCCCTGCCCATTTTCAAAGGATTACATGTGCCAAGTTTTAACATTATTCTGATGAATTTTGAAGCAAATCAGGTAAAAATAAGAGGGTGATCTCAATGTATGCTGAAAGTGACACATTTTCTGCTTCCAGTTGGTGGCGCTATGACTTTGAATCACAATAGTCAAATCCATGTGATCAGCCTTGTACAACGAAGACTAAGCCAAAGTTTCATCAAAATCAATTAATGTATGCAGAAGTTATAACACTTTGTTTCCCTTTTCTTGCCATAAATTCGTTGCCTCGCCACGGCCAAACCGTTTGAGATATCCAAAATCCGTTTGCAATTAAACAACTTCAATGTGTTAGCAACAAGTTAAAAAAAGCTTGGTGTAAATTGGATAAACCCTGTAGGAGTAGTAGTATAAAATTCATAGCCTGTTTTTTAAAAAAATTAACATTCAAACCAAAATAGCTGACTTCCTGTTGGTCGGAGCTAATGAATGTAAATTAGAAAATTGTCCAGCTTGATGAGAATAATATGTGTACCGAGTTTGGTGACTGTAGGAAAAACTAACCCCCCACTTTTGTCAAAAGGTGGCGCTACTGAGCCCCTCCACCACGCCCATTTCTATGGCTTTGTCCATGTCTACTGGTTGACAATATTGATGTGTGTGTCGAGTTTCATGCAATTTGAAGCATGTTAAGAGCCTCAAAAACACTCAAGAATATTATTACAGTTTGACCTGTTGCCATGGCAACAATATTTCAAATATCAAAAATCCTGTCATAGGTCTACATCTGCTGTGTATTGACATTACACTGATGAAGTTTGAAGCAAATCAGGTAAAAATAAGAGGGTGATCTCAAAGCATTTTAAAAGTGATACACTTCTTGCTGCCATTTGGTGGCGCTATAACTTTGACTCACAATAGTTACATCCATGTGATCAGACTACTACAACCAACACACTCCTGAAGTTTCATAAACATCAATCAATGTATGCAGAAGTTATAACACATTTCCTGTTTCCCTTTTCTCGCCATAAATTCGTTGCCTCGCCACGGCCAAACCGTTTGAGATATCCAAAATCCGTTTGCAATTAAACAACTTCAATGTGTTCGCAACAAGTTAAAAAAAGCTTGGTGTAAATTGGATAAACCCTGTAGGAGTAGTAGTATAAAATTCATAGCCTGTTTTTTCAAAAAATTAACATTCAAACCAAAATAGCTGACTTCCTGTTGGTCGGAGCTAATGAATGTAAATTAGAAAATTGTCCGGCTTGATGAGAATAATATGTGTACCGAGTTTGGTGACTGTAGGAAAAACTAACCCCCACTTTTGTCAAAAGGTGGCGCTACTGAGCCCCTCCACCACGCCCATTTCTATGGCTTTGTCCATGTCTACTGGTTGACAATATTGATGTGTGTGTCGAGTTTCATGCAATTTGAAGCATGTTAAGAGCCTCAAAAACACTCAAGAATATTATTACAGTTTGACCTGTTGCCATGGCAACAATATTTCAAATATCAAAAATCCTGTCATAGGTCTACATCTGCTGTGTATTGACATTACACTGATGAAGTTTGAAGCAAATCAGGTAAAAATAAGAGGGTGATCTCAAAGCATTTTAAAAGTGATACACTTCTTGCTGCCATTTGGTGGCGCTATAACTTTGACTCACAATAGTTACATCCATGTGATCAGACTACTACAACCAACACACTCCTGAAGTTTCATAAACATCAATCAATGTATGCAGAAGTTATAACACATTTCCTGTTTCCCTTTTCTCGCCATAAATTCGTTGCCTCGCCACGGCCAAACCGTTTGAGATATCCAAAATCCGTTTGCAATTAAACAACTTCAATGTGTTTGCAACAAGTTAAAAAAGCTTGGTGTAAATTGGATAAACCCTGTAGGAGTAGTAGTATAAAATTCATAGCCTGTTTTTTCAAAAAATTAACATTCAAACCAAAATAGCTGACTTCCTGTTGGTCGGAGCTAATGAATGTAAATTAGAAAATTGTCCGGCTTGATGAGAATAATATGTGTACCGAGTTTGGTGACTGTAGGAAAAACTAACCCCCCCACTTTTGTCAAAAGGTGGCGCTACTGAGCCCCTCCACCACGCCCATTTCTATGGCTTTGTCCATGTCTACTGGTTGACAATATTGATGTGTGTGTCGAGTTTCATGCAATTTGAAGCATGTTAAGAGCCTCAAAAACACTCAAGAATATTATTACAGTTTGACCTGTTGCCATGGCAACAATATTTCAAATATCAAAAATCCTGTCATAGGTCTACATCTGCTGTGTATTGACATTACACTGATGAAGTTTGAAGCAAATCAGGTAAAAATAAGAGGGTGATCTCAAAACATTTCAAAAAGTGATACACTTCCTGCTGCCAGTTGGTGGCGCTATAACTTTGACTCACAATAGTCACATCCATGTGATCAGACTCCTATAACGAACACACTCGTGAAGTTTCATAAAGATCAATATATGTATTAAGACGTTATAACACATTTCCTGTTTCCTTTTTCTCGCCATAAATTCGTTGCCTCGCCACGGCCAAACCGTTCGAGATATCAAAAATCCCCTGGCAATTTTTAATCATCAGTGTCTTGACTTCATGCTGACCGAGTTTGGTGGCGATCGGATTAATCGTCTAGGAGGAGTATATCAAATTCCAGAGCATGCGTTTTTCAAACAACCCTTAATAGCTGACTTCCTGTTGGCGTGGCGATTAACTTAGAGTGCGAAAGTTGTTCGGCCCGATGAGGTCTATATGTGTACCGAGTTTCATACTAATACGTGCAAGCATGTTTAATATATGGACCAAATTTTCAGACTTTTTTCAAGGGGGCGCTGTCGAGCCCCCCTGCCACGCCCGGGTACCAGCCTCTCCGGCGTCCTAATGGCCGCGGATTCCAATGTGTGTGCCAATTTTCAAGAGTTTTTGAGCATGTTAAGGCCCCCAAAAAGCCCCGGAAGACGGAAAAAAAATAAAAAAAAAAATAAATAAATAAATAATAATAATCCTTAGAAGAACAAGAGGGCCCTGCGCGAATTTTCGCTTGGGCCCTAAATATAGCTGCGAGCAGCGATGGCGGGCCCAAGCCCGGTGGCACCGCCACCCCGGTGGCTTCAGGGCAACTGTGCACAGCGGGCAATAGGCACTTAAAACGGTTAAACATCAAAGGACTATGTCAAATTCACTCCACATTTACTGCACTACAAGGTGCCGCTATAGAGCCCCTCCTCCCTTCCCATTTTCAAAGGATTACATGTGCCAAGTTTTAACATTATTCTGATGAATTTTGAAGCAAATCAGGTAAAAATAAGAGGGTGATCTCAATGTATGCTGAAAGTGACACATTTTCTGCTTCCAGTTGGTGGCGCTATGACTTTGAATCACAATAGTCAAATCCATGTGATCAGCCTTGTACAACGAAGGCTAAGCCAAAGTTTCATCAAAATCAATTAATGTATGCAGAAGTTATAACACTTTGTTTCCCTTTTCTTGCCATAAATTCGTTGCCTCGCCACGGCCAAACCGTTTGAGATATCCAAAATCCGTTTGCAATTAAACAACTTCAATGTGTTAGCAACAAGTTAAAAAAAGCTTGGTGTAAATTGGATAAACCCTGTAGGAGTAGTAGTATAAAATTCATAGCCTGTTTTTTCAAAAAATTAACATTCAAACCAAAATAGCTGACTTCCTGTTGGTCGGAGCTAATGAATGTAAATTAGAAAATTGTCCGGCTTGATGAGAATAATATGTGTACCGAGTTTGGTGACTGTAGGAAAAACTAACCCCCCCCCACTTTTGTCAAAAGGTGGCGCGACTGAGCCCCTCCACCACGCCCATTTCTATGGCTTTGTCCATGTCTACTGGTTGACAATATTGATGTGTGTGTCGAGTTTCATGCAATTTGAAGCATGTTAAGAGCCTCAAAAACACTCAAGAATATTATTACAGTTTGACCTGTTGCCATGGCAACAATATTTCAAATATCAAAAATCCTGTCATAGGTCTACATCTGCTGTGTATTGACATTACACTGATGAAGTTTGAAGCAAATCAGGTAAAAATAAGAGGGTGATCTCAAAGTATTTTAAAAGTGATACACTTCTTGCTGCCATTTGGTGGCGCTATAACTTTGACTCACAATAGTTACATCCATGTGATCAGACTACTACAACCAACACACTCCTGAAGTTTCATAAACATCAATCAATGTATGCAGAAGTTATAACACATTTCCTGTTTCCCTTTTCTCGCCATAAATTCGTTGCCTCGCCACGGCCAAACCGTTTGAGATATCCAAAATCCGTTTGCAATTAAACAACTTCAATGTGTTCGCAACAAGTTAAAAAAAGCTTGGTGTAAATTGGATAAACCCTGTAGGAGTAGTAGTATAAAATTCATAGCCTGTTTTTTCAAAAAATTAACATTCAAACCAAAATAGCTGACTTCCTGTTGGTCGGAGCTAATGAATGTAAATTAGAAAATTGTCCGGCTTGATGAGAATAATATGTGTACCGAGTTTGGTGACTGTAGGAAAAACTAACCCCCCACTTTTGTCAAAAGGTGGCGCTACTGAGCCCCTCCACCACGCCCATTTCTATGGCTTTGTCCATGTCTACTGGTTGACAATATTGATGTGTGTGTCGAGTTTCATGCAATTTGAAGCATGTTAAGAGCCTCAAAAACACTCAAGAATATTATTACAGTTTGACCTGTTGCCATGGCAACAATATTTCAAATATCAAAAATCCTGTCATAGGTCTACATCTGCTGTGTATTGACATTACACTGATGAAGTTTGAAGCAAATCAGGTAAAAATAAGAGGGTGATCTCAAAACATTTCAAAAAGTGATACACTTCCTGCTGCCAGTTGGTGGCGCTATAACTTTGACTCACAATAGTCACATCCATGTGATCAGACTCCTATAACGAACACACTCGTGAAGTTTCATAAAGATCAATATATGTATTAAGACGTTATAACACATTTCCTGTTTACTTTTTCTCGCCATAAATTCGTTGCCTCGCCACGGCCAAACCGTTCGAGATATCAAAAATCCCCTGGCAATTTTTAATCATCAGTGTCTTGACTTCATGCTGACCGAGTTTGGTGGCGATCGGATTAATCGTCTAGGAGGAGTATATCAAATTCCAGAGCATGCGTTTTTCAAACAACCCTTAATAGCTGACTTCCTGTTGGCGTGGCGATTAACTTAGAGCGCGAAAGTTGTTCGGCCCGATGAGGTCTATATGTGTACCGAGTTTCATACTAATACGTGCAAGCATGTTTAATATATGGACCAAATTTTCAGACTTTTTTCAAGGGGGCGCTGTCGAGCCCCTTGCCACGCCCGGGTACCAGCCTCTCCGGCGTCCTAATGGCCGCGGATTCCAATGTGTGTGCCAATTTTCAAGAGTTTTTGAGCATGTTAAGGCCCCCAAAAAGCCCCGGAAGACGGAAAAAAAAAAAAAAAAAAAAAAAAAAAAAAATAATAATAATAATCCTTAGAAGAACAAGAGGGCCCTGCGCGAATTTTCGCTTGGGCCCTAATAATCCTTAGAAGAACAAGAGGGCCCTGCGCGAATTTTCGCTTGGGCCCTAAATATAGCTGCGAGCAGCGATGGCGGGCCCAAGCCCGGTGGCACCGCCACCCCGGTGGCTTCAGGGCAACTGTGCACAGCGGGCAATAGGCACTTAAAACGGTTAAACATCAAAGGACTATGTCAAATTCACTCCACATTTACTGCACTACAAGGTGCCGCTATAGACCCCTTCCTCCCTGCCCATTTTCAAAGGATTACATGTGCCAAGTTTTAACATTATTCTGATGAATTTTGAAGCAAATCAGGTAAAAATAAGAGGGTGATCTCAATGTATGCTGAAAGTGACACATTTTCTGCTTCCAGTTGGTGGCGCTATGACTTTGAATCACAATAGTCAAATCCATGTGATCAGCCTTGTACAACGAAGACTAAGCCAAAGTTTCATCAAAATCAATTAAAGTATGCAGAAGTTATAACACTTTGTTTCCCTTTTCTTGCCATAAATTCGTTGCCTCGCCACGGCCAAACCGTTTGAGATATCCAAAATCCGTTTGCAATTAAACAACTTCAATGTGTTAGCAACAAGTTAAAAAAGCTTGGTGTAAATTGGATAAACCCTGTAGGAGTAGTAGTATAAAATTCATAGCCTGTTTTTTCAAAAAATTAACATTCAAACCAAAATAGCTGACTTCCTGTTGGTCGGAGCTAATGAATGTAAATTAGAAAATTGTCCGGCTTGATGAGAATAATATGTGTACCGAGTTTGGTGACTGTAGGAAAAACTAACCCCCACTTTTGTCAAAAGGTGGCGCTACTGAGCCCCTCCACCACGCCCATTTCTATGGCTTTGTCCATGTCTACTGGTTGACAATATTGATGTGTGTGTCGAGTTTCATGCAATTTGAAGCATGTTAAGAGCCTCAAAAACACTCAAGAATATTATTACAGTTTGACCTGTTGCCATGGCAACAATATTTCAAATATCAAAAATCCTGTCATAGGTCTACATCTGCTGTGTATTGACATTACACTGATGAAGTTTGAAGCAAATCAGGTAAAAATAAGAGGGTGATCTCAAAGCATTTTAAAAGTGATACACTTCTTGCTGCCATTTGGTGGCGCTATAACTTTGACTCACAATAGTTACATCCATGTGATCAGACTACTACAACCAACACACTCCTGAAGTTTCATAAACATCAATCAATGTATGCAGAAGTAATAACACATTTCCTGTTTCCCTTTTCTCGCCATAAATTCCTTGCCTCGCCACGGCCAAACCGTTTGAGATATCCAAAATCCGTTTGCAATTAAACAACTTCAATGTGTTCGCAACAAGTTAAAAAAAGCTTGGTGTAAATTGGATAAACCCTGTAGGAGTAGTAGTATAAAATTCATAGCCTGTTTTTTCAAAAAATTAACATTCAAACCAAAATAGCTGACTTCCTGTTGGTCGGAGCTAATGAATGTAAATTAGAAAATTGTCCGGCTTGATGAGAATAATATGTGTACCGAGTTTGGTGACTGTAGGAAAAACTAACCCCCACTTTTGTCAAAAGGTGGCGCTACTGAGCCCCTCCACCACGCCCATTTCTATGGCTTTGTCCATGTCTACTGGTTGACAATATTGATGTGTGTGTCGAGTTTCATGCAATTTGAAGCATGTTAAGAGCCTCAAAAACACTCAAGAATATTATTACAGTTTGACCTGTTGCCATGGCAACAATATTTCAAATATCAAAAATCCTGTCATAGGTCTACATCTGCTGTGTATTGACATTACACTGATGAAGTTTGAAGCAAATCAGGTAAAAATAAGAGGGTGATCTCAAAACATTTCAAAAAGTGATACACTTCCTGCTGCCAGTTGGTGGCGCTATAACTTTGACTCACAATAGTCACATCCATGTGATCAGACTCCTATAACGAACACACTCGTGAAGTTTCATAAAGATCAATATATGTATTAAGACGTTATAACACATTTCCTGTTTCCTTTTTCTCGCCATAAATTCGTTGCCTCGCCACGGCCAAACCGTTCGAGATATCAAAAATCCCCTGGCAATTTTTAATCATCAGTGTCTTGACTTCATGCTGACCGAGTTTGGTGGCGATCGGATTAATCGTCTAGGAGGAGTATATCAAATTCCAGAGCATGCGTTTTTCAAACAACCCTTAATAGTTGACTTCCTGTTGGCGTGGCGATTAACTTAGAGCGCGAAAGTTGTTCGGCCCGATGAGGTCTATATGTGTACCGAGTTTCATACTAATACGTGCAAGCATGTTTAATATATGGACCATATTTTCAGACTTTTTTCAAGGGGGCGCTGTCGAGCCCCCCTGCCACGCCCGGGTACCAGCCTCTCCGGCGTCCTAATGGCCGCGGATTCCAATGTGTGTGCCAATTTTCAAGAGTTTTTGAGCATGTTAAGGCCCCCAAAAAGCCCCGGAAGACGGAAAAAAAAATAAATAAATAAATAAATAAAATAAAAAAAATAAAAAATAAATATAGCTGCGAGCAGCGATGGCGGGCCCAAGCCCGGTGGCACCGCCACCCCGGTGGATTCAGGGCAACTGTGCACAGCGGGCAATAGGCACTTAAAACGGTTAAACATCAAAGGACTATGTCAAATTCACTCCACATTTACTGCACTACAAGGTGCCGCTATAGAGCCCCTCCTCCCTGCCCATTTTCAAAGGATTACATGTGCCAAGTTTTAACATTATTCTGATGAATTTTGAAGCAAATCAGGTAAAAATAAGAGGGTGATCTCAATGTATGCTGAAAGTGACACATTTTCTGCTTCCAGTTGGTGGCGCTATGACTTTGAATCACAATAGTCAAATCCATGTGATCAGCCTTGTACAACGAAGACTAAGCCAAAGTTTCATCAAAATCAATTAATGTATGCAGAAGTTATAACACTTTGTTTCCCTTTTCTTGCCATAAATTCGTTGCATCGCCACGGCCAAACCGTTTGAGATATCCAAAATCCGTTTGCAATTAAACAACTTCAATGTGTTAGCAACAAGTTAAAAAAGCTTGGTGTAAATTGGATAAACCCTGTAGGAGTAGTAGTATAAAATTCATAGCCTGTTTTTTCAAAAAATTAACATTCAAACAAAAATAGCCGACTTCCTGTTGGTCGGAGCTAATGAATGTAAATTAGAAAATTGTCCGGCTTGATGAGATCAATATATGTACCGAGTTTGGTGACTGTAGGAAAAACTAACCCCCACTTTTGTCAAAAGGTGGCGCTACTGAGCCCCTCCACCACGCCCATTTCTATGGCTTTGTCCATGTCTACTGGTTGACAATATTGATGTGTGTGTCGAGTTTCATGCAAATTGAAGCATGTTAAGAGCCTCAAAAACACTCAAGAATATTATTACAGTTTGACCTGTCGCCATGGCAACGATATTTCAAATATCAAAAATCCTGTCATAGGTCTACATCTGCTGTGTATTGACATTACACTGATGAAGTTTGAAGCAAATCAGGTAAAAATAAGAGGGTGATCTCAAAGCATTTTAAAAGTGATACACTTCTTGCTGCCATTTGGTGGCGCTATAACTTTGACTCACAATAGTTACATCCATGTGATCAGACTACTACAACCAACACACTCCTGAAGTTTCATAAACATCAATCAATGTATGCAGAAGTTATAACACATTTCCTGTTTCCCTTTTCTCGCCATAAATTCGTTGCCTCGCCACGGCCAAACCGTTTGAGATATCCAAAATCTGTTTGCAATTAAACAACTTCAATGTGTTCGCAACAAGTTAAAAAAAGCTTGGTGTAAATTGGATAAACCCTGTAGGAGTAGTAGTATAAAATTCATAGCCTGTTTTTTCAAAAAATTAACATTCAAACCAAAATAGCTGACTTCCTGTTGGTCGGAGCTAATGAATGTAAATTAGAAAATTGTCCGGCTTGATGAGAATAATATGTGTACCGAGTTTGGTGACTGTAGGAAAAACTAACCCCCCACTTTTGTCAAAAGGTGGCGCTACTGAGCCCCTCCACCACGCCCATTTCTATGGCTTTGTCCATGTCTACTGGTTGACAATATTGATGTGTTTGTCGAGTTTCATGCAATTTGAAGCATGTTAAGAGCCTCAAAAACACTCAAGAATATTATTACAGTTTGACCTGTTGCCATGGCAACAATATTTCAAATATCAAAAATCCTGTCATAGGTCTACATCTGCTGTGTATTGACATTACACTGATGAAGTTTGAAGCAAATCAGGTAAAAATAAGAGGGTGATCTCAAAACATTTCAAAAAGTGATACACTTCCTGCTGCCAGTTGGTGGCGCTATAACTTTGACTCACAATAGTCACATCCATGTGATCAGACTCCTATAACGAACACACTCGTGAAGTTTCATAAAGATCAATATATGTATTAAGACGTTATAACACATTTCCTGTTTCCTTTTTCTCGCCATAAATTCGTTGCCTCGCCACGGCCAAACCGTTCGAGATATCAAAAATCCCCTGGCAATTTTTAATCATCAGTGTCTTGACTTCATGCTGACCGAGTTTGGTGGCGATCGGATTAATCGTCTAGGAGGAGTATATCAAATTCCAGAGCATGCGTTTTTCAAACAACCCTTAATAGTTGACTTCCTGTTGGCGTGGCGATTAACTTAGAGCGCGAAAGTTGTTCGGCCCGATGAGGTCTATATGTGTACCGAGTTTCATACTAATACGTGCAAGCATGTTTAATATATGGACCATATTTTCAGACTTTTTTCAAGGGGGCGCTGTCGAGCCCCCCTGCCACACCCGGGTACCAGCCTCTCCGGCGTCCTAATGGCCGCGGATTCCAATGTGTGTGCCAATTTTCAAGAGTTTTTGAGCATGTTAAGGCCCCCAAAAAGCCCCGGAAGACGGAAAAAAAATAAAAAAAAAAAAAAATAAATAAATAATAATAATCCTTAGAAGAACAAGAGGGCCCTGCGCGAATTTTCGCTTGGGCCCTAAATATAGCTGCGAGCAGCGATGGCGGGCCCAAGCCCGGTGGCACCGCCACCCCGGTGGCTTCAGGGCAACTGTGCACAGCGGGCAATAGGCACTTAAAACGGTTAAACATCAAAGGACTATGTCAAATTCACTCCACATTTACTGCACTACAAGGTGCCGCTATAGAGCCCCTCCTCCCTTCCCATTTTCAAAGGATTACATGTGCCAAGTTTTAACATTATTCTGATGAATTTTGAAGCAAATCAGGTAAAAATAAGAGGGTGATCTCAATGTATGCTGAAAGTGACACATTTTCTGCTTCCAGTTGGTGGCGCTATGACTTTGAATCACAATAGTCAAATCCATGTGATCAGCCTTGTACAACGAAGGCTAAGCCAAAGTTTCATCAAAATCAATTAATGTATGCAGAAGTTATAACACTTTGTTTCCCTTTTCTTGCCATAAATTCGTTGCCTCGCCACGGCCAAACCGTTTGAGATATCCAAAATCCGTTTGCAATTAAACAACTTCAATGTGTTAGCAACAAGTTAAAAAAAGCTTGGTGTAAATTGGATAAACCCTGTAGGAGTAGTAGTATAAAATTCATAGCCTGTTTTTTCAAAAAATTAACATTCAAACCAAAATAGCTGACTTCCTGTTGGTCGGAGCTAATGAATGTAAATTAGAAAATTGTCCGGCTTGATGAGAATAATATGTGTACCGAGTTTGGTGACTGTAGGAAAAACTAACCCCCACTTTTGTCAAAAGGTGGCGCTACTGAGCCCCTCCACCACGCCCATTTCTATGGCTTTGTCCATGTCTACTGGTTGACAATATTGATGTGTGTGTCGAGTTTCATGCAATTTGAAGCATGTTAAGAGCCTCAAAAACACTCAAGAATATTATTACAGTTTGACCTGTTGCCATGGCAACAATATTTCAAATATCAAAAATCCTGTCATAGGTCTACATCTGCTGTGTATTGACATTACACTGATGAAGTTTGAAGCAAATCAGGTAAAAATAAGAGGGTGATCTCAAAGTATTTTAAAAGTGATACACTTCTTGCTGCCATTTGGTGGCGCTATAACTTTGACTCACAATAGTTACATCCATGTGATCAGACTACTACAACCAACACACTCCTGAAGTTTCATAAACATCAATCAATGTATGCAGAAGTTATAACACATTTCCTGTTTCCCTTTTCTCGCCATAAATTCGTTGCCTCGCCACGGCCAAACCGTTTGAGATATCCAAAATCCGTTTGCAATTAAACAACTTCAATGTGTTCGCAACAAGTTAAAAAAAGCTTGGTGTAAATTGGATAAACCCTGTAGGAGTAGTAGTATAAAATTCATAGCCTGTTTTTTCAAAAAATTAACATTCAAACCAAAATAGCTGACTTCCTGTTGGTCGGAGCTAATGAATGTAAATTAGAAAATTGTCCGGCTTGATGAGAATAATATGTGTACCGAGTTTGGTGACTGTAGGAAAAACTAACCCCCACTTTTGTCAAAAGGTGGCGCTACTGAGCCCCTCCACCACGCCCATTTCTATGGCTTTGTCCATGTCTACTGGTTGACAATATTGATGTGTGTGTCGAGTTTCATGCAATTTGAAGCATGTTAAGAGCCTCAAAAACACTCAAGAATATTATTACAGTTTGACCTGTTGCCATGGCAACAATATTTCAAATATCAAAAATCCTGTCATAGGTCTACATCTGCTGTGTATTGACATTACACTGATGAAGTTTGAAGCAAATCAGGTAAAAATAAGAGGGTGATCTCAAAACATTTCAAAAAGTGATACACTTCCTGCTGCCAGTTGGTGGCGCTATAACTTTGACTCACAATAGTCACATCCATGTGATCAGACTCCTATAACGAACACACTCGTGAAGTTTCATAAAGATCAATATATGTATTAAGACGTTATAACACATTTCCTGTTTACTTTTTCTCGCCATAAATTCGTTGCCTCGCCACGGCCAAACCGTTCGAGATATCAAAAATCCCCTGGCAATTTTTAATCATCAGTGTCTTGACTTCATGCTGACCTAGTTTGGTGGCGATCGGATTAATCGTCTAGGAGGAGTATATCAAATTCCAGAGCATGCGTTTTTCAAACAACCCTTAATAGCTGACTTCCTGTTGGCGTGGCGATTAACTTAGAGCGCGAAAGTTGTTCGGCCCGATGAGGTCTATATGTGTACCGAGTTTCATACTAATACGTGCAAGCATGTTTAATATATGGACCAAATTTTCAGACTTTTTTCAAGGGGGCGCTGTCGAGCCCCCCTGCCACGCCCGGGTACCAGCCTCTCCGGCGTCCTAATGGCCGCGGATTCCAATGTGTGTGCCAATTTTCAAGAGTTTTTGAGCATGTTAAGGCCCCCAAAAAGCCCCGGAAGACGGAAAAAAAAAAAAAAAAAAAAAAAAAAAAATAATAATAATCCTTAGAAGAACAAGAGGGCCCTGCGCGAATTTTCGCTTGGGCCCTAATAATCCTTAGAAGAACAAGAGGGCCCTGCGCGAATTTTCGCTTGGGCCCTAAATATAGCTGCGAGCAGCGATGGCGGGCCCAAGCCCGGTGGCACCGCCACCCCGGTGGCTTCAGGGCAACTGTGCACAGCGGGCAATAGGCACTTAAAACGGTTAAACATCAAAGGACTATGTCAAATTCACTCCACATTTACTGCACTACAAGGTGCCGCTATAGACCCCTTCCTCCCTGCCCATTTTCAAAGGATTACATGTGCCAAGTTTTAACATTATTCTGATGAATTTTGAAGCAAATCAGGTAAAAATAAGAGGGTGATCTCAATGTATGCTGAAAGTGACACATTTTCTGCTTCCAGTTGGTGGCGCTATGACTTTGAATCACAATAGTCAAATCCATGTGATCAGCCTTGTACAACGAAGACTAAGCCAAAGTTTCATCAAAATCAATTAAAGTATGCAGAAGTTATAACACTTTGTTTCCCTTTTCTTGCCATAAATTCGTTGCCTCGCCACGGCCAAACCGTTTGAGATATCCAAAATCCGTTTGCAATTAAACAACTTCAATGTGTTAGCAACAAGTTAAAAAAAGCTTGGTGTAAATTGGATAAACCCTGTAGGAGTAGTAGTATAAAATTCATAGCCTGTTTTTTCAAAAAATTAACATTCAAACCAAAATAGCTGACTTCCTGTTGGTCGGAGCTAATGAATGTAAATTAGAAAATTGTCCGGCTTGATGAGAATAATATGTGTACCGAGTTTGGTGACTGTAGGAAAAACTAACCCCCCCACTTTTGTCAAAAGGTGGCGCTACTGAGCCCCTCCACCACGCCCATTTCTATGGCTTTGTCCATGTCTACTGGTTGACAATATTGATGTGTGTGTCGAGTTTCATGCAATTTGAAGCATGTTAAGAGCCTCAAAAACACTCAAGAATATTATTACAGTTTGACCTGTTGCCATGGCAACAATATTTCAAATATCAAAAATCCTGTCATAGGTCTACATCTGCTGTGTATTGACATTACACTGATGAAGTTTGAAGCAAATCAGGTAAAAATAAGAGGGTGATCTCAAAGCATTTTAAAAGTGATACACTTCTTGCTGCCATTTGGTGGCGCTATAACTTTGACTCACAATAGTTACATCCATGTGATCAGACTACTACAACCAACACACTCCTGAAGTTTCATAAACATCAATCAATGTATGCAGAAGTAATAACACATTTCCTGTTTCCCTTTTCTCGCCATAAATTCCTTGCCTCGCCACGGCCAAACCGTTTGAGATATCCAAAATCCGTTTGCAATTAAACAACTTCAATGTGTTCGCAACAAGTTAAAAAAGCTTGGTGTAAATTGGATAAACCCTGTAGGAGTAGTAGTATAAAATTCATAGCCTGTTTTTTCAAAAAATTAACATTCAAACCAAAATAGCTGACTTCCTGTTGGTCGGAGCTAATGAATGTAAATTAGAAAATTGTCCGGCTTGATGAGAATAATATGTGTACCGAGTTTGGTGACTGTAGGAAAAACTAACCCCCACTTTTGTCAAAAGGTGGCGCTACTGAGCCCCTCCACCACGCCCATTTCTATGGCTTTGTCCATGTCTACTGGTTGACAATATTGATGTGTGTGTCGAGTTTCATGCAATTTGAAGCATGTTAAGAGCCTCAAAAACACTCAAGAATATTATTACAGTTTGACCTGTTGCCATGGCAACAATATTTCAAATATCAAAAATCCTGTCATAGGTCTACATCTGCTGTGTATTGACATTACACTGATGAAGTTTGAAGCAAATCAGGTAAAAATAAGAGGGTGATCTCAAAACATTTCAAAAAGTGATACACTTCCTGCTGCCAGTTGGTGGCGCTATAACTTTGACTCACAATAGTCACATCCATGTGATCAGACTCCTATAACGAACACACTCGTGAAGTTTCATAAAGATCAATATATGTATTAAGACGTTATAACACATTTCCTGTTTCCTTTTTCTCGCCATAAATTCGTTGCCTCGCCACGGCCAAACCGTTCGAGATATCAAAAATCCCCTGGCAATTTTTAATCATCAGTGTCTTGACTTCATGCTGACCGAGTTTGGTGGCGATCGGATTAATCGTCTAGGAGGAGTATATCAAATTCCAGAGCATGCGTTTTTCAAACAACCCTTAATAGTTGACTTCCTGTTGGCGTGGCGATTAACTTAGAGCGCGAAAGTTGTTCGGCCCGATGAGGTCTATATGTGTACTGAGTTTCATACTAATACGTGCAAGCATGTTTAATATATGGACCATATTTTCAGACTTTTTTCAAGGGGGCGCTGTCGAGCCCCCCTGCCACGCCCGGGTACCAGCCTCTCCGGCGTCCTAATGGCCGCGGATTCCAATGTGTGTGCCAATTTTCAAGAGTTTTTGAGCATGTTAAGGCCCCCAAAAAGCCCCGGAAGACGGAAAAAAAAATAAATAAATAAATAAATAAAATAAAAAAAATAAAAAATAAATATAGCTGCGAGCAGCGATGGCGGGCCCAAGCCCGGTGGCACCGCCACCCCGGTGGCTTCAGGGCAACTGTGCACAGCGGGCAATAGGCACTTAAAACGGTTAAACATCAAAGGACTATGTCAAATTCACTCCACATTTACTGCACTACAAGGTGCCGCTATAGAGCCCCTCCTCCCTGCCCATTTTCAAAGGATTACATGTGCCAAGTTTTAACATTATTCTGATGAATTTTGAAGCAAATCAGGTAAAAATAAGAGGGTGATCTCAATGTATGCTGAAAGTGACACATTTTCTGCTTCCAGTTGGTGGCGCTATGACTTTGAATCACAATAGTCAAATCCATGTGATCAGCCTTGTACAACGAAGACTAAGCCAAAGTTTCATCAAAATCAATTAATGTATGCAGAAGTTATAACACTTTGTTTCCCTTTTCTTGCCATAAATTCGTTGCATCGCCACGGCCAAACCGTTTGAGATATCCAAAATCCGTTTGCAATTAAACAACTTCAATGTGTTAGCAACAAGTTAAAAAAAGCTTGGTGTAAATTGGATAAACCCTGTAGGAGTAGTAGTATAAAATTCATAGCCTGTTTTTCAAAAAATTAACATTCAAACAAAAATAGCCGACTTCCTGTTGGTCGGAGCTAATGAATGTAAATTAGAAAATTGTCCGGCTTGATGAGATCAATATATGTACCGAGTTTGGTGACTGTAGGAAAAACTAACCCCCCCACTTTTGTCAAAAGGTGGCGCTACTGAGCCCCTCCACCACGCCCATTTCTATGGCTTTGTCCATGTCTACTGGTTGACAATATTGATGTGTGTGTCGAGTTTCATGCAAATTGAAGCATGTTAAGAGCCTCAAAAACACTCAAGAATATTATTACAGTTTGACCTGTCGCCATGGCAACGATATTTCAAATATCAAAAATCCTGTCATAGGTCTACATCTGCTGTGTATTGACATTACACTGATGAAGTTTGAAGCAAATCAGGTAAAAATAAGAGGGTGATCTCAAAGCATTTTAAAAGTGATACACTTCTTGCTGCCATTTGGTGGCGCTATAACTTTGACTCACAATAGTTACATCCATGTGATCAGACTACTACAACCAACACACTCCTGAAGTTTCATAAACATCAATCAATGTATGCAGAAGTTATAACACATTTCCTGTTTCCCTTTTCTCGCCATAAATTCGTTGCCTCGCCACGGCCAAACCGTTTGAGATATCCAAAATCTGTTTGCAATTAAACAACTTCAATGTGTTCGCAACAAGTTAAAAAAAGCTTGGTGTAAATTGGATAAACCCTGTAGGAGTAGTAGTATAAAATTCATAGCCTGTTTTTTCAAAAAATTAACATTCAAACCAAAATAGCTGACTTCCTGTTGGTCGGAGCTAATGAATGTAAATTAGAAAATTGTCCGGCTTGATGAGAATAATATGTGTACCGAGTTTGGTGACTGTAGGAAAAACTAAACCCCACTCTTTTGTCAAAAGGTGGCGCTACTGAGCCCCTCCACCACGCCCATTTCTATGGCTTTGTCCATGTCTACTGGTTGACAATATTGATGTGTTTGTCGAGTTTCATGCAATTTGAAGCATGTTAAGAGCCTCAAAAACACTCAAGAATATTATTACAGTTTGACCTGTTGCCATGGCAACAATATTTCAAATATCAAAAATCCTGTCATAGGTCTACATCTGCTGTGTATTGACATTACACTGATGAAGTTTGAAGCAAATCAGGTAAAAATAAGAGGGTGATCTCAAAACATTTCAAAAAGTGATACACTTCCTGCTGCCAGTTGGTGGCGCTATAACTTTGACTCACAATAGTCACATCCATGTGATCAGACTCCTATAACGAACACACTCGTGAAGTTTCATAAAGATCAATATATGTATTAAGACGTTATAACACATTTCCTGTTTCCTTTTTCTCGCCATAAATTCGTTGCCTCGCCACGGCCAAACCGTTCGAGATATCAAAAATCCCCTGGCAATTTTTAATCATCAGTGTCTTGACTTCATGCTGACCGAGTTTGGTGGCGATCGGATTAATCGTCTAGGAGGAGTATATCAAATTCCAGAGCATGCGTTTTTCAAACAACCCTTAATAGTTGACTTCCTGTTGGCGTGGCGATTAACTTAGAGCGCGAAAGTTGTTCGGCCCGATGAGGTCTATATGTGTACCGAGTTTCATACTAATACGTGCAAGCATGTTTAATATATGGACCATATTTTCAGACTTTTTTCAAGGGGGCGCTGTCGAGCCCCCCTGCCACGCCCGGGTACCAGCCTCTCCGGCGTCCTAATGGCCGCGGATTCCAATGTGTGTGCCAATTTTCAAGAGTTTTTGAGCATGTTAAGGCCCCCAAAAAGCCCCGGAAGACGGAAAAAAAAAAAAAAATAAAAATAATAATAATAATCCTTAGAAGAACAAGAGGGCCCTGCGCGAATTTTCGCTTGGGCCCTAATAATCCTTAGAAGAACAAGAGGGCCCTGCGCGAATTTTCGCTTGGGCCCTAAATATAGCTGCGAGCAGCGATGGCGTGCCCAAGCCCGGTGGCATCGCCACCCCGGTGGCTTCAGGGCAACTGTGCACAGCGGGCAATAGGCATTTAAAACGGTTAAACATCAAAGGACTATGTCAAATTCACTCCACATTTACTGCACTACAAGGTGCCACTATAGAGCCCCTCCTCCCTGCCCATTTTCAAAGGATTACATGTGCCAAGTTTTAACATTATTCTGATGAATTTTGAAGCAAATCAGGTAAAAAATAAGAGGGTGATCTCAATGTATGCTGAAAGTGACACATTTTCTGCTTCCAGTTGGTGGCGCTATGACTTTGAATCACAATAGTCAAATCCATGTGATCAGCCTTGTACAACGAAGACTAAGCCAAAGTTTCATCAAAATCAATTAATGTATGCAGAAGTTATAACACTTTGTTTCCCTTTTCTTGCCATAAATTCGTTGCCTCGCCACGGCCAAACCGTTTGAGATATCCAAAATCCGTTTGCAATTAAACAACTTCAATGTGTTAGCAACAAGTTAAAAAAAGCTTGGTGTAAATGGGATAAACCCTGTAGGAGTAGTAGTATAAAATTCATAGCCTGTTTTTTCAAAAAATTAACATTCAAACCAAAATAGCTGACTTCCTGTTGGTCGGAGCTAATGAATGTAAATTAGAAAATTGTCCGGCTTGATGAGAATAATATGTGTACCGAGTTTGGTGACTGTAGGAAAAACTAACCCCCACTTTTGTCAAAAGGTGGCGCTACTGAGCCCCTCCACCACGCCCATTTCTATGGCTTTGTCCATGTCTACTGGTTGACAATATTGATGTGTGTGTCGAGTTTCATGCAATTTGAAGCATGTTAAGAGCCTCAAAAACACTCAAGAATATTATTACAGTTTGACCTGTTGCCATGGCAACAATATTTCAAATATCAAAAATCCTGTCATAGGTCTACATCTGCTGTGTATTGACATTACACTGATGAAGTTTGAAGCAAATCAGGTAAAAATAAGAGGGTGATCTCAAAGCATTTTAAAAGTGATACACTTCTTGCTGCCATTTGGTGGCGCTATAACTTTGACTCACAATAGTTACATCCATGTGATCAGACTACTACAACCAACACACTCCTGAAGTTTCATAAACATCAATCAATGTATGCAGAAGTTATAACACATTTCCTGTTTCCCTTTTCTCGCCATAAATTCGTTGCCTCGCCACGGCCAAACCGTTTGAGATATCCAAAATCCGTTTGCAATTAAACAACTTCAATGTGTTCGCAACAAGTTAAAAAAAGCTTGGTGTAAATTGGATAAACCCTGTAGGAGTAGTAGTATAAAATTCATAGCCTGTTTTTTCAAAAAATTAACATTCAAACCAAAATAGCTGACTTCCTGTTGGTCGGAGCTAATGAATGTAAATTAGAAAATTGTCCGGCTTGATGAGAATAATATGTGTACCGAGTTTGGTGACTGTAGGAAAAACTAACCCCCACTTTTGTCAAAAGGTGGCGCTACTGAGCCCCTCCACCACGCCCATTTCTATGGCTTTGTCCATGTCTACTGGTTGACAATATTGATGTGTTTGTCGAGTTTCATGCAATTTGAAGCATGTTAAGAGCCTCAAAAACACTCAAGAATATTATTACAGTTTGACCTGTTGCCATGGCAACAATATTTCAAATATCAAAAATCCTGTCATAGGTCTACATCTGCTGTGTATTGACATTACACTGATGAAGTTTGAAGCAAATCAGGTAAAAATAAGAGGGTGATCTCAAAACATTTCAAAAAGTGATACACTTCCTGCTGCCAGTTGGTGGCGCTATAACTTTGACTCACAATAGTCACATCCATGTGATCAGACTCCTATAACGAACACACTCGTGAAGTTTCATAAAGATCAATATATGTATTAAGACGTTATAACACATTTCCTGTTTCCTTTTTCTCGCCATAAATTCGTTGCCTCGCCACGGCCAAACCGTTCGAGATATCAAAAATCCCCTGGCAATTTTTAATCATCAGTGTCTTGACTTCATGCTGACCGAGTTTGGTGGCGATCGGATTAATCGTCTAGGAGGAGTATATCAAATTCCAGAGCATGCGTTTTTCAAACAACCCTTAATAGTTGACTTCCTGTTGGCGTGGCGATTAACTTAGAGCGCGAAAGTTGTTCGGCCCGATGAGGTCTATATGTGTACCAAGTTTCATACTAATACGTGCAAGCATGTTTAATATATGGACCATATTTTCAGACTTTTTTCAAGGGTGCGCTGTCGAGCCCCCCTGCCACGCCCGGGTACCAGCCTCTCCGGCGTCCTAATGGCCGCGGATTCCAATGTGTGTGCCAATTTTCAAGAGTTTTTGAGCATGTTAAGGCCCCCAAAAAGCCCCGGAAGACGGAAAAAAAAAAAAAAAAATAAATAAATAAAATAAAAAAAATAAAATATAGCTGCGAGCAGCGATGGCGGGCCCAAGCCCGGTGGCACCGCCACCCCGGTGGCTTCAGGGCAACTGTGCACAGCGGGCAATAGGCACTTAAAATGGTTAAACATCAAAGGACTATGTCAAATTCACTCCACATTTACTGCACTACAAGGTGCCGCTATAGAGCCCCTCCTCCCTGCCCATTTTCAAAGGATTACATGTGCCAAGTTTTAACATTATTCTGATGAATTTTGAAGCAAATCAGGTAAAAATAAGAGGGTGATCTCAATGTATGCTGAAAGTGACACATTTTCTGCTTCCAGTTGGTGGCGCTATGACTTTGAATCACAATAGTCAAATCCATGTGATCAGCCTTGTACAACGAAGACTAAGCCAAAGTTTCATCAAAATCAATTAATGTATGCAGAAGTTATAACACTTTGTTTCCCTTTTCTTGCCATAAATTCGTTGCCTCGCCACGGCCAAACCGTTTGAGATATCCAAAATCCGTTTGCAATTAAACAACTTCAATGTGTTCGCAACAAGTTAAAAAAAGCTTGGTGTAAATTGGATAAACCCTGTAGGAGTAGTAGTATAAAATTCATAGCCTGTTTTTTCAAAAAATTAACATTCAAACCAAAATAGCTGACTTCCTGTTGGTCGGAGCTAATGAATGTAAATTAGAAAATTGTCCGGCTTGATGAGAATAATATGTGTACCGAGTTTGGTGACTGTAGGAAAAACTAACCCCCACTTTTGTCAAAAGGTGGCGCTACTGAGCCCCTCCACCACGCCCATTTCTATGGCTTTGTCCATGTCTACTGGTTGACAATATTGATGTGTGTGTCGAGTTTCATGCAATTTGAAGCATGTTAAGAGCCTCAAAAACACTCAAGAATATTATTACAGTTTGACCTGTTGCCATGGCAACAATATTTCAAATATCAAAAATCCTGTCATAGGTCTACATCTGCTGTGTATTGACATTACACTGATGAAGTTTGAAGCAAATCAGGTAAAAATAAGAGGGTGATCTCAAAGCATTTTAAAAGTGATACACTTCTTGCTGCCATTTGGTGGCGCTATAACTTTGACTCACAATAGTTACATCCATGTGATCAGACTACTACAACCAACACACTCCTGAAGTTTCATAAACATCAATCAATGTATGCAGAAGTTATAACACATTTCCTGTTTCCCTTTTCTCGCCATAAATTCGTTGCCTCGCCACGGCCAAACCGTTTGAGATATCCAAAATCCGTTTGCAATTAAACAACTTCAATGTGTTCGCAACAAGTTAAAAAAGCTTGGTGTAAATTGGATAAACCCTGTAGGAGTAGTAGTATAAAATTCATAGCCTGTTTTTTCAAAAAATTAACATTCAAACCAAAATAGCTGACTTCCTGTTGGTCGGAGCTAATGAATGTAAATTAGAAAATTGTCCGGCTTGATGAGAATAATATGTGTACCGAGTTTGGTGACTGTAGGAAAAACTAACCCCCCACTTTTGTCAAAAGGTGGCGCTACTGAGCCCCTCCACCACGCCCATTTCTATGGCTTTGTCCATGTCTACTGGTTGACAATATTGATGTGTGTGTCGAGTTTCATGCAATTTGAAGCATGTTAAGAGCCTCAAAAACACTCAAGAATATTATTACAGTTTGACCTGTTGCCATGGCAACAATATTTCAAATATCAAAAATCCTGTCATAGGTCTACATCTGCTGTGTATTGACATTACACTGATGAAGTTTGAAGCAAATCAGGTAAAAATAAGAGGGTGATCTCAAAACATTTCAAAAAGTGATACACTTCCTGCTGCCAGTTGGTGGCGCTATAACTTTGACTCACAATAGTCACATCCATGTGATCAGACTCCTATAACGAACACACTCGTGAAGTTTCATAAAGATCAATATATGTATTAAGACGTTATAACACATTTCCTGTTTCCTTTTTCTCGCCATAAATTCGTTGCCTCGCCACGGCCAAACCGTTCGAGATATCAAAAATCCCCTGGCAATTTTTAATCATCAGTGTCTTGACTTCATGCTGACCGAGTTTGGTGGCGATCGGATTAATCGTCTAGGAGGAGTATATCAAATTCCAGAGCATGCGTTTTTCAAACAACCCTTAATAGCTGACTTCCTGTTGGCGTGGCGATTAACTTAGAGCGCGAAAGTTGTTCGGCCCGATGAGGTCTATATGTGTACCGAGTTTCATACTAATACGTGCAAGCATGTTTAATATATGGACCAAATTTTCAGACTTTGTTCAAGGGGGCGCTGTCGAGCCCCCCTGCCACGCCCGGGTACCAGCCTCTCCGGCGTCCTAATGGCCGCGGATTCCAATGTGTGTGCCAATTTTCAAGAGTTTTTGAGCATGTTAAGGCCCCCAAAAAGCCCCGGAAGACGGAAAAAAAAAAAAAAAAAAAAAAAAATAATAATAATAATAATAATCCTTAGAAGAACAAGAGGGCCCTGCGCGCTTAATTCGCTTGGGCCCTAAATATAGCTGCGAGCAGCGATGGCGGGCCCAAGCCCGGTGGCACCGCCACCCCGGTGGCTTCAGGGCAACTGTGCACAGCGGGCAATAGGCACTTAAAACGGTTAAACATCAAAGGACTATGTCAAATTCACTCCACATTTACTGCACTACAAGGTGCCGTTATAGAGCCCCTCCTCCCTGCCCATTTTCAAAGGATTACATGTGCCAAGTTTTAACATTATTCTGATGAATTTTGAAGCAAATCAGGTAAAAATAAGAGGGTGATCTCAATGTATGCTGAAAGTGACACATTTTCTGCTTCCAGTTGGTGGCGCTATGACTTTGAATCACAATAGTCAAATCCATGTGATCAGCCTTGTACAACGAAGACTAAGCCAAAGTTTCATCAAAATCAATTAATGTATGCAGAAGTTATAACACTTTGTTTCCCTTTTCTTGCCATAAATTCGTTGCCTCGCCACTGCCAAACCGTTTGAGATATCCAAAATCTGTTTGCAATTAAACAACTTCAATGTGTTAGCAACAAGTTAAAAAAAGCTTGGTGTAAATTGGATAAACCCTGTAGGAGTAGTAGTATAAAATTCATAGCCTGTTTTTCAAAAAATTAACATTCAAACAAAAATAGCCGACTTCCTGTTGGTCGGAGCTAATGAATGTAAATTAGAAAATTGTCCGGCTTGATGAGATCAATATATGTACCGAGTTTGGTGACTGTAGGAAAAACTAACCCCCACTTTTGTCAAAAGGTGGCGCTACTGAGCCCCTCCACCACGCCCATTTCTATGGCTTTGTCCATGTCTACTGGTTGACAATATTGATGTGTGTGTCGAGTTTCAGGCAATTTGAAGCATGTTAAGAGCCTCAAAAACACTCAAGAATATTATTACAGTTTGACCTGTTGCCATGGCAACAATATTTCAAATATCAAAAATCCTGTCATAGGTCTACATCTGCTGTGTATTGACATTACACTGATGAAGTTTGAAGCAAATCAGGTAAAAATAAGAGGGTGATCTCAAAGCATTTTAAAAGTGATACACTTCTTGCTGCCATTTGGTGGCGCTATAACTTTGACTCACAATAGTTACATCCATGTGATCAGACTACTACAACCAACACACTCCTGAAGTTTCATAAACATCAATCAATGTATGCAGAAGTTATAACACATTTCCTGTTTCCCTTTTCTCGCCATAAATTCGTTGCCTCGCCACGGCCAAACCGTTTGAGATATCCAAAATCCGTTTGCAATTAAACAACTTCAATGTGTTCGCAACAAGTTAAAAAAAGCTTGGTGTAAATTGGATAAACCCTGTAGGAGTAGTAGTATAAAATTCATAGCCTGTTTTTTCAAAAAATTAACATTCAAACCAAAATAGCTGACTTCCTGTTGGTCAGAGCTAATGAATGTAAATTAGAAAATTGTCCGGCTTGATGAGAATAATATGTGTACCGAGTTTGGTGACTGTAGGAAAAACTAACCCCCACTTTTGTCAAAAGGTGGCGCTACTGAGCCCCTCCACCACGCCCATTTCTATGGCTTTGTCCATGTCTACTGGTTGACAATATTGATGTGTGTGTCGAGTTTCATGCAATTTGAAGCATGTTAAGAGCCTCAAAAACACTCAAGAATATTATTACAGTTTGACCTGTTGCCATGGCAACAATATTTCAAATATCAAAAATCCTGTCATAGGTCTACATCTGCTGTGTATTGACATTACACTGATGAAGTTTGAAGCAAATCAGGTAAAAATAAGAGGGTGATCTCAAAACATTTCAAAAAGTGATACACTTCCTGCTGCCAGTTGGTGGCGCTATAACTTTGACTCACAATAGTCACATCCATGTGATCAGACTCCTATAACGAACACACTCGTGAAGTTTCATAAAGATCAATATATGTATTAAGACGTTATAACACATTTCCTGTTTCCTTTTTCTCGCCATAAATTCGTTGCCTCGCCACGGCCAAACCGTTCGAGATATCAAAAATCCCCTGGCAATTTTTAATCATCAGTGTCTTGACTTCATGCTGACCGAGTTTGGTGGCGATCGGATTAATCGTCTAGGAGGAGTATATCAAATTCCAGAGCATGCGTTTTTCAAACAACCCTTAATAGCTGACTTCCTGTTGGCGTGGCGATTAACTTAGAGCGCGAAAGTTGTTCGGCCCGATGAGGTCTATATGTGTACCGAGTTTCATACTAATACGTGCAAGCATGTTTAATATATGGACCAAATTTTCAGACTTTTTTCAAGGGGGCGCTGTTGAGCCCCCCTGCCACGCCCGGGTACCAGCCTCTCCGGCGTCCTAATGGCCGCGGATTCCAATGTGTGTGCCAATTTTCAAGAGTTTTTGAGCATGTTAAGGCCCCCAAAAAGCCCCGGAAGACGGAAAAAAAAAAAAAAAAAAAAAAAAAAAAAATAATAATAATAATCCTTAGAAGAACAAGAGGGCCCTGCGCGCTTAATTCGCTTGGGCCCTAAATATAGCTGCGAGCAGCGATGGCGGGCCCAAGCCCGGTGGCACCGCCACCCCGGTGGCTTCAGGGCAACTGTGCACAGCGGGCAATAGGCACTTAAAACGGTTAAACATCAAAGGACTATGTCAAATTCACTCCACATTTACTGCACTACAAGGTGCCGTTATAGAGCCCCTCCTCCCTGCCCATTTTCAAAGGATTACATGTGCCAAGTTTTAACATTATTCTGATGAATTTTGAAGCAAATCAGGTAAAAATAAGAGGGTGATCTCAATGTATGCTGAAAGTGACACATTTTCTGCTTCCAGTTGGTGGCGCTATGACTTTGAATCACAATAGTCAAATCCATGTGATCAGCCTTGTACAACGAAGACTAAGCCAAAGTTTCATCAAAATCAATTAATGTATGCAGAAGTTATAACACTTTGTTTCCCTTTTCTTGCCATAAATTCGTTGCCTCGCCACGGCCAAACCGTTTGAGATATCCAAAATCCGTTTGCAATTAAACAACTTCAATGTGTTAGCAACAAGTTAAAAAAAGCTTGGTGTAAATTGGATAAACCCTGTAGGAGTAGTAGTATAAAATTCATAGCCTGTTTTTCAAAAAATTAACATTCAAACCAAAATAGCTGACTTCCTGTTGGTCGGAGCTAATGAATGTAAATTAGAAAATTGTCCGGCTTGATGAGAATAATATGTGTACCGAGTTTGGTGACAGTAGGAAAAACTAACACCCACACTTTTGACAAAAGGTTGCGCTACTGAGCCCCTCCACCACGCCCATTTCTATGGCTTTGTCCATGTCTACTGGTTGACAATATTGATGTGTGTGTCGAGTTTCATGCAATTTGAAGCATGTTAAGAGCCTCAAAAACACTCAAGAATATTATTACAGTTTGACCTGTTGCCATGGCAACAATATTTCAAATATCAAAAATCCTGTCATAGGTCTACATCTGCTGTGTATTGACATTACACTGATGAAGTTTGAAGCAAATCAGGTAAAAATAAGAGGGTGATCTCAAAGCATTTTAAAAGTGATACACTTCTTGCTGCCATTTGGTGGCGCTATAACTTTGACTCACAATAGTTACATCCATTTGATCAGACTACTAGAACCAACACACTCCTGAAGTTTCATAAACATCAATCAATGTATGCAGAAGTTATAACACATTTCCTGTTTCCCTTTTCTCGCCATAAATTCGTTGCCTCGCCACGGCCAAACCGTTTGAGATATCCAAAATCCGTTTGCAATTAAACAACTTCAATGTGTTCGCAACAAGTTAAAAAAAGCTTGGTGTAAATTGGATAAACCCTGTAGGAGTAGTAGTATAAAATTCATAGCCTGTTTTTTCAAAAAATTAACATTCAAACCAAAATAGCTGACTTCCTGTTGGTCGGAGCTAATGAATGTAAATTAGAAAATTGTCCGGCTTGATGAGAATAATATGTGTACCGAGTTTGGTGACTGTAGGAAAAACTAACCCCCACTTTTGTCAAAAGGTGGCGCTACTGAGCCCCTCCACCACGCCCATTTCTATGGCTTTGTCCATGTCTACTGGTTGACAATATTGATGTGTGTGTCGAGTTTCATGCAATTTGAACCATGTTAAGAGCCTCAAAAACACTCAAGAATATTATTACAGTTTGACCTGTTGCCATGGCAACAATATTTCAAATATCAAAAATCCTGTCATAGGTCTACATCTGCTGTGTATTGACATTACACTGATGAAGTTTGAAGCAAATCAGGTAAAAATAAGAGGGTGCTCTCAAAACATTTCAAAAAGTGATACACTTCCTGCTGCCAGTTGGTGGCGCTATAACTTTGACTCACAATAGTCACATCCATGTGATCAGACTCCTATAACGAACACACTTGTGAAGTTTCATAAAGATCAATATATGTATTAAGACGTTATAACACATTTCCTGTTTCCTTTTTCTCGCCATAAATTCGTTGCCTCGCCACGGCCAAACCGTTC